>NC_135871.1:8436102-8441102 GCF_031162955.1 Sander vitreus | reverse complement strand
TTAAGCATGACAAAGTTATGACTGTCTTGACAGCGATAACAGTCAGTGACACAGGATTGAATTACTAGCTGACAACAACAGCAAATAAAGAAATAGCGGTTGACAAATCAGTTCAACAACACTGCTTTTTGACAAAACAACTGATCGATGAATCCAGACAGTACTTGACAGATTAATCGGCAATGAAAAAATGTGTTGCAACCCGAAGTGAGTGGGCTGTGAACATCAGCAACCATGATCTTTCTATCTTTCACCATCCACACACACACACACACACACACACACACACACACACACGCACACACACACACACTCACATATATATATAAATATATATATATATATATGTATATATACAGTGTGCTCCGACTCCCGAAGCCCTTGTTGTTCTATTAATTTAGCTGACGGAGCACATAAAGTCTGGGAAAACTCCCCGAGCCAGGACCGAGAGGACTTTGAGAGTCATTATCACCTCCACATCTGCTGGTTTCACTCAAGTCAAGATTCCCCCAGCGCTAATACCTGTTAGATAACTTCATGCACAGAAAGAGAGAGGGAGAGAGAGAGAGAGAGAGAGAGAGAGAGAGAGAGAGAGAGAGAGAGAGAGGGGAAAGACGTGCCAACACTAGGGGGCAGTCTAATACAAAGCATGACAGTTGAGTATAGTCCTGAATCACTCCCACTCTAGTGATATAGAGCAGGCGTCTTCAATATTTTTTAGGCCAAGGACCCTTCAGTTGAAAAAGAGATGGAGCAGGGAGCCCCTACTATGTATATTGTATAAAATAGAGTTGTATATTAAACTGGGCCTACAGTAACGTGTAGGGCGGCCTAGAGCCTTTATACACACCTTTTTATGGTGCATACTAAGCTATTCAAATAATAATTGTTGACATATTTATATATTTATACATCATGTGTTGATGTTAACATGTGGCGCAGTGAATCCTTAAGCTTAACTCTATCTGTAGGTGCTACCTTACGGCTATCTACAGTACCTACTGTATAGGCACTTAAGCCTATCATCAATGTTGTGTAAATAAAAAAAAAAGATTAATCTTTACAAATATGTTGGATTCAAGTTTTTTTTAAATTGTATTTAATTACGATTGAACAGTAATTTGGTTGCCCCCCTGCAGCAACTCTGAGGACCCTCTTAGGGGTCCAGGACCCCCTGTTGAAGCTCTCTGATATAGAGAGTTGTTTGGTGTTGATCACACACAGCCTGAAGCTTCAAACCTCTTTTTTTTTTAACCCTCCTGAAAAACAACAGCATAGTCCAAACTTGGCACAAACAGCCCTGGTTATGTTTGCACACATGATCATCACTTTGTAATCGCTCAATTTTTCCAAACCAACCTTAAGCACATGGTCATTTAGTCTCTAATGGCTCTGTTTAGCGCTTATTAAGCCGTTAAAAAGTACAGGGCAGCTGAAGGGCTGCAGAGGAGCGTTCACCCAGATAGACAAAAGGCTTTATTCTGTCTTTGGCCTGCACTATTCTCTGTTCAATATTCTCCTCTCTTCTTCTCTTCACGGTTATACAAACAGCATCTGAGATAGCCAGCCACATCCTCCACATTAGATTCCATTGAATATGCACATAATGGCTGTGGTGTGGCCGTGCTGGAGGGCTCTCTTTCTCTCTTTCTCTTTTTCTCTAGGTTGGTGGGACCCAGCAGCGGTGCTGCTAAGGCGTCTGTTTAGCAGGGAAGCCAACGCGCCTTGATGTGGCTTCAGAGGAATGAAAGCCGTGGCCGCAGAAGGAGCTGCATGGAGCAGCTTCAGCGAGCTGTAATATGAGTCAGAAAACAACACCAGGCACCTCCAGCCATGCTCACTCTCTGTGTGTGTTTGCTTTCTGTGTGTGTGTGTGTGTGTGTGTGTGTGTGTGTGTGTGTGTGTGTGTGTGTGTTCGCTGTGCACTTGTGAATGGGTGGGATTGCAAATGAATACCTGTGTGTTCAGTGCCTATGCTGTGTGTCTACATACCTGTCAGTGAAAGCTTAACTGTCCCTATTTGTGTATTTGAATATCCCTATTTGTGTATATGGATTTCTGTGTGTGTGTGTGTGTGTGTGTGTGTGTGTGTGTATGTGTGTGTGTGTTCCTGTGTTTGTGTGTTGTGTGTGGTTAAGATAAGAATGAATGTCATTAATCCCTGACAGTCACTGTGTATTGAGTACTGAGTCTTTGTGCCAACCACTGTTCAGTGTAGGCCAGGTAAAGGTGTGGATTCAATGAATGACAACACTGATTACAAGAACATTCAGTTCATTCAGTACATTCAGTATGTTAGGGACACTCATTTAGAATTACATAATATTGCATAATGTTGCATACACGGTCTAATAGTTTTGAATTGCAACATTGAGAGGACATTCAGCTGTAATTTCAATAAACAATGGACGCTCCCATAATGTTACTGAATATGTCTACAAAAGTTATATTTAATGTTCTTACATTGTTGATAAATGTTACAATGAGCAAATGAGTGTTCTGTTGTGTGGTACACATTACAAAAGAATGTTCAGATTGCAACATTGTGATGATGTTGGCCAGCAGTGGTGGGAAAAGTAGTCAAATCCTTTAAAAGTACAGATTCAACAATGTAAAAATACACTCTTAAAAGTCCTGTATTCAAAATAATACTCAAGTAAAAGTACAACAGTATCATCAGTGAAATGTATCAAAGTATTACAAGTAAAAGTCGTTGTAAAATGTCCCCTGTGACATGTCAATACTTGTCAATACTGATTGTGTAAGCAGCATTCCAGTTTTAAATACCTTATATACTGTGCAACACAGTAGTTTAGTCCAGCAGTTCCTAGCCTACCAGTCGGACCCTTCCAAAGGTTCACAAGATGAATCATGAGATGATTCATGAAAGAGAAAATAAGAAAATCTAAATTTATATTTTTATTTTTATTTAATGTTTACTTATTGTGAAATAAAAAGTTTAAAGGGAAATATGTATCTTTGGTGCAACTGCTAATACCGCTAATAATGACAAGGGGCCCCATCTACACATTGCATTTTTTTTGTAAGAAGTCACAAGCCAAACGGGTTCGGAACTTCTTTCTGATCTGTACCAATACTTTGCATTTAATAAACTTATCTTATGTGTGTTGAATGTAAAATCAAAATCTGCATAACAAGTAACTGTACAATAAATATAATAAGAGTAAAAAGACAAGTTTTGCATCTGTAATGTAGTGGAGTAGAGATATGAAGAGGCAGAAAACGGAAATACTTCGTACAAGTAACTCAAAATAGTACATGAGTAAATGTAATTAGTTACTTTCCAACACTGTTGTTGCCATGCACGGCAGCTGGATTCTTGCAATATCACGAGATCACACAAGGAGTTAGGAGCTACTGGCAGCTACAGGCGTGGCTTAGCTGTGTGTGTGTGTGTGTGTGTGCGTGTGTGTGTGGGAAGACTTTTCGTTTAAAACAACAGTGGCGGACATGATAGACAGATGGTTCGTCCAATCACGTGCCATGTATTTTTTTGAAAGCGGCTTCCCTTTTCCAAACCGTTTCCAATCTGATGGCAGCTTCTCAGATGTTGTGTGTAACAAACCATCTGGCTCGTCAGGTTAGTGAGGTTACAGCAAAGATTATATAATGCTCTTTCTAGAGAGCTGGTGGAAAGTATCAGTATATTTTGACAAAATATTCTAATTAGGACTGGGAAAAATTAATGTAAAGAAATCTTTCGCAATCTGCCTTCTCTCTTTATCCAGATCTCCTTGGCTGTGTGTTTGGCTACCAAGGTGTGTGTGTGTGTGTGTGTGTGTGTGTGTGTGTGTGTGTGTGATCAACCACACCTGGTCAAGAGACATACCCCACCCATGTCCCCACAGCACACAATCTCCTCAATACAGAGGCTGTAGTAGGGGCTGACAGGAAGCACTATGCATAGCCACTTTGTGTTTGCATGCGTACATGTTCTTCTCATGCGTGCAGGAGAAGCTTTCAACAACTGGTGTGAAGGAATCCAACTCCAGCGGTGGCAACCCCCAAAGGTTTCCTCCCCCTACTCCTCTTTCCTCTTCTTCCTCTCTTCTCTTCTCTGTCACCCTCTTCATCATATCACCCTAACACCGCCTGCCCTGGGGAGACAGCTGTGGAAGACATTATGATGTGCTGTGTGTGTGTGTCTTTGGTGTGTGTGTGTGTGTGTGTGTGTGTGTGTGTGTGTGTGTGTGTGTGTGTGTGTGTGTGTGTGTGAGAGAGAGAGAGAGAGAGAGAGAGAGAGAGAGAGAGAGAGAGAGAGAGAGAGAGAGAGAGAGAGAGAAAGATAGAAAGGAAAGAAAGAAAATGAGAAGATAAGAAGTAAAAGGAAAGGGTGTGATAGACAGAGGAAAAAGAGCGTTCGGCACAGTGGCAGCTGAAGGCACAATGAACTTTTGGCGACTGACAAGTACGTGTTTCTGCAGGCTCCCCTCAAAAACATTTGCTCTGGTTTGAAAATAACCTCTGCGTAGCCCCTTCAACATATGACTTGCAGATCACCATCAGTTGGGTAACGTGTGGAGAATGAGTAGGGGGTTGTCCTTTTGTGCTCATTCACAATGTCAGTCATTCTGATGGATTTAAACATTTGATCAAAGTTTAGGATTCTCTCACTTCCTGTGCATTGAGCATTATGGGTGGTGGGTTGACAGCTGATGGCTGCAGTTTAACACTGATGTTAGTCTTTGTGGTTATTTCACCCACAATCTGAGGGGTCATTTCACCCACAATTTCAAAATTGCCTTTGCCTCATAGAAAATTGCATTTCTTGGAAAAGAAAAAAACAAAAAAACATTCATATGTGCTTCATCTTTAACATTCAAGTCCGCTGCAACTGTTCTTCCCTGCCAGAATCATAGCAGCTTCCTCCAATCATCTATATTATTGTGGGCATGGAAGCAGGACATTTGGGTTTGGGTTAATGGGGGAAGTTGTTGGGTCCATCAGTTGCATGTGTGTGTGTGTGTGTGTGTGTGTGT
>NC_135871.1:8388602-8431102 GCF_031162955.1 Sander vitreus | reverse complement strand
AACAATGTGTGTGTGTGTGTGTGTGTGTGTGTGTGTGTGTGTGTGTGTGTGTGTGTGTGGGTGGATGCTTCTGTGTTTAGTGAAGTGTTGTGTACAGAGTTGTAGAAGTTAAAAAGAGTTTGTTTGTTGCCTTCATCAGTATCAGAGGTAACTGAGGCTCAGCGGCTGGTGATCAATCTCTTTTGCATTAACACAACAATTCTCTGCTTTCTTGTCAGAATCCGACAACATTGCATTCAGTTTTCTTGTTTCACATATTTACGTTTAAATATTTTTTTTGTGTGTGCCAATAGGAACTTTAGCTGAAAATGACATTATTCCTGTACCCTTCACAGCCTACTTCAGAATAAGTCATGGTGATTAGAGCTGTATCAAATAATCTGTAAATCGATTGACAGAAAATTTGGATAATTGATTAATCGTTTAAGTCCTTTTTTTGTGCGAAAATGCCAAGAATTTGTAATGAATTAGTGATTTTCTTTGTCTTATATGTTAGTCAACTGAATCTCTTTGGTTTTTTTGGACTGTTGGACAAAACAAGACATTTGATAATGTCACTTGAGAAATTATGATGGAAGTTTTTAACAATCAACATTCTATAAGATAACAGAAAGTGGAGAATGTTATGAAAGAGAGAGAATAAAGACCTGATTCAAACCAATGGTATGTCTCTTGGAGCACTGAGCCATTAAAGACCGCTGTATAGAATACCTGTTTTCATTTTTCATGTCATGTTTTCTCCTCATGGAACTATCCCATTAAATGATAAGGCTAGCGATATTCTACATTTTTGTTATTGTCGACAAATCCCACGAAAAGACCATGACCAACAATGTGAGTCTGTCTCTCAGTTCTGTTGGACTTCCTCAGCTTGGCTCTCAGCTCATTGGTTCTACTGTAGATGTAAATCTTGAAGAAAAAAAATCAACTGCACGTACACATATTTGTCAAGTATAATCACTTGTGTACAAATGTACAAATGTTTTGTTTGGAGATATATTCTGTGCATTTTGAGCCATAAATCTCAACCTCTTGAGACCATTTTTGTAAGACATGTTCATAAAAGTAGTAACTGAAATAAGAGCCTAAAGCTTTTTGATATGGCAAAAATAACTATTCAAGTGGACCAACATATACTTTATGTCTAAAGTATATGTCTAACAAGATTGGTTAGTTTGCATCATGGATTATTTGATCGCAGTATGATTGTGACATTAGTCTAAGTGGCTGTTGCCGACAGAAGTGTAGGTGGCCTAGAGGGAGCGATAAGGAAGCCACCGAGCGGAGCAGCGATGGAATGCCCAGCTCGTGTTCTGCAGGGTGCTGGGTGTGAGTGTCAGGGGTGGGTGCTGGGGGTGTTTGTGTTAGGGGAGGGTCTGGACAGGGTCAGAGGGTAAACCGTGGGGTAAAGGGAGTGGGTTTTAGGTGTTGTTTGATGTTTGAAGATGTGCGTGTTTTAGGGGGTTGGTGGGAGGCAGGGGTGACTTCGGTCAGTGTGTAGCCTATGTGCGTAGATGTTTTGCGTAACATACATTCAGCTAAATGAATGGATGTGTGTGTGTGTGTGTGTGTGTGTGTGTGTGTGTGTGTGTGTGTGTGTGTGTGTGTGTCTTGCTGTCAGCAGGTCAGTGAGATAACCACTGTCCTGTCAGATCCCACCAAGTGGCTGACCTGTCACTCCAACCTGCAGGCCCCGCCCACCCTTGTCAACACCACAGGCCGAGTGTGTTGAGTCGTCAGATGTCTGGATAATATCACACACACACACAGACACACAGACATACACATGCACACACACACACACACACACACACACACACACACACACACACACACACACACACACACACACACACACACACTCAACACTTCCACACATAAAACCATAACACACCAGAGGGATTCCACTGATCAAAGATTTTTTTTCTGCGCTCATTGTTTTCAACTCGGTGCAGATTTATCCTGGAACCTTTCCCCCTGCTGTCCTTTAAATATCACATCCAAATCTCAATATCGATCAGCTTGTGTTCCAATTATTTATCCTCCTCAGCTGTCGTGTGTGTTTCTGATTAGATCCTCTTCTCTTCCTTGACGTCAGCTAGGGCTGCTTCCCTTGGGTCTCACACACACTCACACACACACACACACACACACACACACACACACACACACACACACACACACACACACACACACACACACAGGCACCTGGGAGATACCCAGCACAGTACTGGTGGATGCTCCACAGGAAGTGCTGCAGGGGTATGTGCCTTGCTAAATGGCAACTCAACACCTCAAATAAATCTAATCTATATCTTGAACTTTCCACTAATGAAATCCTTTTTCATATCACGGTCGGCCTTCTCTTTGCTTCGGTGTGTTTTTGATCAGATTCTGTCTTCTTCCTTGACGTCAGCGCGGCTGCTTCCCTGCCTGGCTGTTTATTTTCATACAGATCGCAGAGCGATGAAAGTTTACACGACTCTGATATGGAACAAATGAGAGCTGAGGAGCTCCGCAGGCTGGGGGAAGGAAGCAGAGTTTAAGAGGCCTCCAGATACCTGCTGTCAAACATTTTCATGCTCAACTCCTCCAAAACAGATTCACAGACTGCAGGCCGACAACTCACACACACCCACACACAGACAACAATTTTTGTACAGGAGGAGTTATTGAGGTTTGGCTTTTCCCAATGTTTAAATTTGCCTGATGCATTTTCAATTTCATCATACAGAGAGGTGGAAATGATGCCATCAACACCTTTAAAACATAATGCAGTCCAATACAAGAACTAAGCAATAAATACTATCTTTGTGAAGTTTTCATGTGTTCTAATGTATGCTGTCAGTGTATTTGATTACATATTTATTTATCTCCTTGTGAGTTTGTATACAGGGCTTGACATTCTATTTTTTGCTCACCAGCCACTGTGGCTAATTGTTTTCCAAAGTTACTAGCCACTTTTTTTTCTGTGACATTACATTTTATATGATAAAAGTTGACTGTGATGTGCTACAATTTACTTAAAGAACTACATTTACAACCCTTAATAATGTAAATCACCTCTGTAAACACCCACCTTAAGACTACATAAAATGTATATTCTCAAATATTCAGCTGTGATAAGGTTGCGTGTAAAGCTCCTTTTGTATAAACTCTGCAACCGATTACTGTAAGACAGACATAAAAAGAGTAGCTTCTTATAGGTGGTGCAGCGTTGTAGAAGACACCTAGCATTAAGCCACCTACACATGATCAGAGGTAAAACTGCGAGGTAGGGCGCAGAGCATATTGCAGGCACAGAGGCAAAGCGCAGCTATAAGTCACCAATGATTCTGGCTTTGGTTGCAGCAGAGTGAACAGAGCAAACGTATTTAAAAAGTATATTGTTGCACTCTCTCTACTTCTTATCAAAATGTTCTATTCAACACGGCGGAATCTGCCATGTAATGTGCATGCGCAGAACGGAGCTCTGTGGGATATTTTACGGGATCGCTGGGGCTTGCTGATCTGATGTCTGGGACCACCCACTAAAGTAGCTCTGTACTCTGGTGTAGAGCTGTAATCGGGCCTTAAAAGTTAGGTCCGACAAGGCCCGAGCCCGACAGAATTCGGCCCGAGCCCGACAAATACATTTTGATTGACAGCTTTTAAAAAAAACCAAACCCGTTTACAGCCCGACATTATTCAAATGTGCGCACAAACACAGCTCTTTTGCCTTTTGCCAAGAATGAGTCATTTATACACTGGCTCATTTGTTTTGCAGTTTCCATTCATTTTCTCATTATGCACATGGTCAAAAGTTTTCCACACCTCAGACTTTGCTGCAACCAAAACTTAATCGGCAGAGGCCAGCCTCCGTTCCACCTCCTCAGCATCCATTTTCACGCTAATCGAAACGCATCACCTGACCGCTCATTTAACGCGCAACCCAGGGCGCAAGCCCGAGCCCGGCCCGAGCCCGTGTAAAATGATAGAAATTAAGACCGAACCCGACCGAACCCGACCGAACGTTCGGGCAAAGATCTTCAGCTCTACTCTGGTGGCAATCTGCCTGCACAGAACTAGAGCCTATGGTCAGTCAGCAGCATTTATCATCTGGGAACCATAAATATGTAGCAATTATTTTGCCAATCCATGTTGAATGTGTTGAAATATTCAACAAGATAAGGGTAAACTTTGACATGCTAGCGTAAGTCTGACGATCACCAAAGTATACAGAATACATCGTCTGGGGACCTTGAATATCTGTGGTAAATTTCATGTCAATCCATCTAATAGTTGTCGAGACATTTCATTCTGAACCACCGATGTCAACCTCATGGTGGCGCTACAGTAAACGTCAGGGGATCACCAAAGTCAACAGGATTCATCCTCTGGGGAACATGTTGACCTGATATTATATTCTTTCATCTGATAATTGTGATATTTCTCTGGCGTCTGGGTCTCCTGCAGATGCCACTGTAGCAACTGAGAGTTTTTTTCTGTGATAAAATATTCTCTGTCAGAAGATGTGACAACATTGGGGGACAAAAATCAATCAAACTTCATCAAAAGAACTTGCCCTAAAAGATTCAAAGCTCTGCAATCATTTTAAGTGGGCCTGTATTATACATTTTTGTCGTAAAGATTTACATCTGTCTGAAAAGCTGTCCAAGCTCTGCTCCATAGATAAAAAGCAAGCTTAACTGGATTTAAAAGGATTCAACTTCCACTTCAGCCCTGTCCACTCATGTTGAGGTGCTACAGACAAAAGAGAAGCTGCAGATTTATAAAATGCATGTGGAAATTTTAGCCAGTGTCTAAAGATCATCAGATCAAGGTGTATTTAGAGGCCTTTCTGTCTTTTCTGTGTATGCACGTCTTGTAAACACACTGCACAATTCTGTAAGCAGTTACATTGTGCAAACCATAGCCATAGCCGATTTGATCACATAGCAGAGAGCTCAGCCACGAGTTTGACTAAACAAATGAGGGTGACTACCCAGATACACACACACACACACACACACACACACACACACACACACACACACACACACACACACACACACACACACACACACACACACACACAAACACAGACAGGCTTTACATGAATGCATACATGTCTGTCTTTCTTTCTCTATCTCCCTCTAACATGCACTCTCTTTTTCTTTAATCCAAGGACCCTCACTCCCTGTAGGCCACATGACACAACCAGCCCCAGGGTTGCGGTGATTGAGGACTTCAGCCAGGGCCAGGCTGCGACCACAGACACACAAACACACATTACTCACCCCAAAGATAAGCAAATGGTGTGCAAGCCGCCAATGGCCCTAAGTGCTCCGCAAACACAGGTAACACTGGCCTCATTTCAAAAGGGTTCATTACTTAACCGCAGCCAGCTACATCTACGGAACAAAACAAAAATAACTGAGAGAGACAATATGCTGGTTTGCTTTCATCTCTTGATCCAGTAGCACAAGGTCAGATCAAATCACTGGCTCTGTCATCAGCAGTGTCCCTGGGATGGGATGACCTCAGCAATGACGTTTGGTCTGATGAATAATGAGACTTGATTTAATGTGAAATGTTCTGGGTGCACTGGCAGAAAGATGTACCTGAATTGTTGTACTTGTATGTTCTGTAAGGATAAGTAGGCAGAGATGATGCAGACCCACACGTACCAGGGTTTGGCGTAAATAAACTGACAGTACAGTACAATACAGGTGTATCAAAAGGCAAGAGATGCAGGCATACTTGACTGGTAGAAATCCCCGTCCTGATGATGCAACAGTTTCTAACACAGGACTGAGGACTAGAGAGGGAGGACAACATAAAAGGATGTTAACAGGGTGCCTCCCTGGGCTGAAGTGCCCTCATATTTTGCAGAGGCAATGGCTGATGGCATTCTTCATTCTGGAAGAATAGTATTCATCCCTCCAGTAAAGCCAAATAGACTTGAATAATCGAGGAAAACTGAAGTTGTTCTGCAGACTTGCGACGGTTCAATAGCTCAGTAAACTATGTTGGTTTTACTTTCATTTGAATTTGCATTATTTGTATTAATTGCAATTTCAATTCAATTCAATTTTATTTATAGTATCAAATCATAGTGTTATCTCAAGAGTTATCGCGAGACACTTTACAGATAGAGTAGGTCTAGACCAATGTTCCCTCTAAGCTGCGCGCCTGCGCAATCGCGCACTGCTTGCACATCTTCAGCGCACAAGAAAATCTATGCAGCGCATAAAATAAAATTCACCATAAACGTATTAATTAATATCTAATATTAGACCAATAATGTGTTTTTCTGTACCATTTTTCAATGTAACGCAGTGAGTGACAGGTGTCCAGCCAATGATACGATACGGTGTACTTACGCTACGCAGCCAATCATAGCATTGATAGTGCTTGCATATGTGCCCTGCCCATACGCACCGTGCAGGTTAGCTGCAGACTGAATGGAAGTTGGAGTACCTCAAGCGTCACATTCAGCAGAAAAGTCATTTGAAAGCTGTTGGAATTGTACGAAGACTCAAGATGGGACAGGGGATTGGTACATTATTGCGGAAGAGCGCAAAAGACCGAGAGAAAAGGAACGAGCTGTCACACAAAACAAAATCTGACCCCGAGCAAGTTAAAGTTCTCATTGACAATATTTTACTTGCCATCAAAATGAATGCATCAATGCTGTCAGTTCAACAAATCCACAATCACATGGCAAAGTATGTAAGTATACCAGAAAGCTGGCGAAGCAAAAACTATGCCTTTTGAATTTGTGAACTCAATCAATGAGATGATGTGCAGTTTTAAAAATGCACCCTGGCATACCCTGATAGTAGATGAGAGCACAGACATATCAGTACACAAAATGCTAGTCATATATATTAAATACAGGGAGGAAAATGATGTTAACTATAAAACTGTGTTTGGTGGCATCATCCAGCTGACAGCATGCACTGCTCAGGATATTGTGCAGGCAATAACTCAGTTTTACTCCAAACATGGACTGGACATGCAGAGAATGGTGATGCTGACCTCCGATGGTGCCTCAGTTATGCTAGGAAAACACAACGGAGTTGCGGCTTTGTTAAAGCGCCAAATACCACACCTAACTGAACAACATTGTGTGGCCCATAGAGAGGACTTGTATTGGAAATGTACCTTTGATGCGAGATGTGGAAACTCTTCTTAGAACTGTGTATTCCACTTTCTCTCGGCCCACTGTGAAGAGGGGCAAAATCGAGGACCTAGCAAAGATTCTTGATGAAGATACACTGTCATTCAGGCCTCTGAACGAAGTGCGATGGCTGTCGCGGCACCAAGCTGTCAATGCTGTTCTAGCACAACTCTGCCTCACTTTACAAAGACGCAACCTGACTGTGATGGAAGGACACTGCTTTGCTAGAGCAAAGATTGAGAAGTTGCGTTCCCAATACTTGAAGGAGAAGGATGTACAGTGGAGTGACCGTGTCAAAGAGGCAATGGGGACCTCATCAGCTGATGGCAGAAATACTGGTGAGATTACTCTTTTCATTAGTAAGCTCTGTGATCACATGGATGCTCTTTTTCCAGAGGATGAATTAAAGGAGTGGTCTGCATTTGACATTGAAGCATTGAGCTCAGACATCAGTTTTGACTATGGATCAGCAGACATTGCCACACTGGCAAAGAAGTATGAGGCCATTCTCCACCACCCACAGTCTATGGAGGCCATTAACAGTCAATATGCTGAATTCAAGTACATAATGAAGCAAAAACTTAAACAGGGGTCAATCAGCACATTCTCAGATATGGTTGCTGCAGCACTTAGATGTGAGGAGCTAAAGGAGATCTCACAGCTTGTGGATATTTGTGCTACATTTCAAGCTTCCAGTGCAGATTGTGAAAGAGGATTTAGTTTAATGAATCATATCAAAACAGCATCCAGAAATCGTCTTGAAGTGGCACATTTGGACCAGCTGATGCGCATAGTCAAAGCAAGAAGCAGACGAAGCCATCAACCTGGACAAAGTGCACAACCATTGGAGAAGTGAGAAGGACAGACGTGAAAAATAAAATAAAATTAAAGTCAAATTTGTGCATATTCTAGTGACATTTATTAAGATTTTTTATTTATGGATATTAATCATTAAATGCTGTTACTACTAGATAATTTATGGGTAGTAGAAATGCTAATAAAAAAACTGTATAATTAGATATTTTACAGACAAAAAGTTACAGGAATTTACACTGTATCACAAGCTACAGCACATGTCATTGAGCAAAATGTGAATGTTTTAATGTGAACAAAATGTTATGTCTGAAAGGTGTATATGTCTCATTTCTTCCAGACCAGGACCCTCAGCCAGGCCACAACTGGACCACACCCAGGCCAAAGCATGACTCTTCCTATGGCCAAAGCAGGACTCTTCCTGTGGCCAAAGCAGGACTCTTCCTGTGGCCAAAGCATGACTCTTCCTGTGGCCAAAGCAGGACTCTTGCTGTGGCCAAAGCAGGACTCTCACATATAACATACTACACATCTCATGAACAACAAGATTTTTGTCTTTTTCATTTTAAGTGGGCCAAATCGCTTATATTAAAAGTAAACTAATGAAAATTGCTGCTGTAATTTGATTCTTTTAATAAGCCATGTAACTTACTATGATCCAAGGTTTTGAACAGGTGTGATACTGGTGTGTGGCCACAGCATGCACATCTGATGTTGCTCACAGTGGTCCTCAGTGTGCTCAGGGAGCTTGTGTGTATGCCCAGACACATGCAAAATTAGAGGGAACATTGGTCTAGACCACACTCTATAATTTCTAAAGTCCCAACAATTCTAGTAATCCCCCCAAGAGCAAGCATAGTGCGACAGTGTGACAGTGGCGAGGAAAAACTCTGTTTTAGGAAGAAACCTCGGCCAGACCCAGGCTCTTGGTAGGCGGTGTCTGACGGTGCCAGTTGGGGATGTGATGAACAGTGGCAATAACAGTCACAATAAAGATAATGGAACAGTGACTAAAAAATGGTAGTCGTAGTAGTTCATGTCATAGCAGGGCACTGCAGGGCGTTACAGTATGTAGCGTGGCACAGCAGGGCATAGCTGGACGTAGCAGGATGCAGCAGGGTTCAGCAGGACGCAGCAGGACACAGCAGGGCACCGCAGAGCGTAGCAGGGTGTAGTGAAGCAGGACCACGGCGACAGCTGCAACCAAGATCTTAGTGCCATCCTAATCCAAGGAAATATGCTGGGAAAAAGAAACATAAGGACTCCGGGGAGTGTTAAGAAATATTTAAAAGACGTGATCGTTCGATGGGGGAAGGAGAGGCTTGGTCCAATTGGAGTAAACTCCCCAGAGCTAGGTTAGTAACAAGCATTTCTGGATCTCCTTACTCTCTAACTATATGCTTTATCAAAGAGGAGGGTTTTCAGTTTATTCTTAAATGTGGTGATAGTGTCTTCCCCCCGAACCCAGACTGGGAGCTGGTTCCACAGGAGAGGAGCCTGATAGCTAAAGGCTCTGGCTCCCATCCTTTTAAAGACTCTAGGAACCACAAGTAGCTCTGAATTGTATTATATGTATTGTAACTGCTGTAAACTCTTCAGAGATACCATTCAAGCCTACAGGCAAATATTTGGTGGAGTATTTCTTCAAACAGAGAGTCACCAATGTTCACAGGTCTATAGTTCGATGCTCAACATCCAGACCTAAAAGTTAGAAGTCCATCTTCTTCATCCCTTTCTTGCGCAACAAGTCGGAGCAGCAGATGAAAGATGCGTCCAGAGCGGGCCCTGGCTCCAGCCCCCCTTCATCCATCACAATCAACGCCAGCAGCCGGCCCAATTAGGCCCCCGGAACACTCAGGGCCATGGCTTGATTGTTAACACTGTGAAAACAGAGAGAAGGAGGGGTGGTGAAGGGGGTGGATGTGGGGTGATGACGGGATGCTGAGAGCTTAGTTGGAGTTTGGGGAGAGATGGAGGAGAAGAGGGGGAGGAAGGTCAGATAGCTGGCGGCCCCATTTCCTCTCTAATGGCCTCCAAACGAGGGAATATGAGGGAATGTTGCCCAGTAAAGCAGGTGACCCAGAGGAAAGGGGGGCAGCCACACCCACCTCTGAGCCCTCATTTGACTTGGATAATACTCACACACACACACACACACACACACACACACACACACACACACACACACACACACACACACACATCTGCACACAAGCCATTAAAAGACAGAAATGGATGGTCATGCATGAGCATAATTATGCATGCAAGGCGCATAAAAAGCACACACAAGGGAAAGCTATAAATACAAATTATGAGCAAATGTACGCCAAGGAGAGGTTGTTCCTGAACATAATCATGCATGTTACACACACACACACACACACACACACACACACACACACACACAAACATGCAGTGTCATTTCCAAGCAATCCCACAACCCCCACTGCCACTAATCACTGATTTCTCTCAGTTCCCACCATTAAAGAGCTGCAGTGCACTTGGCTGTGCTAGTCAGCCTCAACTTTCCATCATCAGTGGGACTTACAGTAAACGGTAGAAAGAAACACCTGGATTGGGTTGCTCCAGCTTCTCAGGAACCCATTACTAATTATGATTCCTTCCTTCCAAGTTCTGCGTAACTACTGGCTAGCTTCAAAAATTATTTATAAAATTAGACGGAACCATTGATACTGGGAAACAGCTGTAGTGTGGTGCAACATACTGTATAGCAAACATAACTTCCAAAGCTGTGGTCAAGACCAACTTAAGACCAGGTCCAGTTGAGTCCAAAGTCCAAAGGCAAAAGGCAGTCGAGACCACGTCAAGACCATAATAGGCAGTAAGGTTTTTTTAATGCTAATATGATTAAAGAGTTAGAACGGATATATAAACAAGAATGATCTATCTTCTAACATCAAACTAACCAATACATGGAATTTAGGCAACGATTCGTACAACTGATCTGGAATAAGCAGCCAGGAACAGCTTGTCCAGTTCTCTATAGCTGAGTCCAAGACAATTCCAAGTCCAACAAGTCACAAGACCAAGACAAGCACAAGACTTACTGTAAAAAAAAAACTAGTCCGAACTCAAGACTGAGTCCGACATTATTGTTAAATAGCATTTTGATCAAGCGTCAGGTCATGTGTCGACCATATTTCATGGCGCTTATTTGACTAAATTTACTTTTAATGTAAACGGGTCACATATTAGCATGCTAACATTAGCTTTGTCAGTTAGCTACCAAACAATTACACCTGACAGTTACTGGGTGTAAATATATAGTGACAATTAATCTCTACATAAGAACTTGATTGTGTTGTGTAACAATGGTTTAATTTATTGATGCGTAAATCTTCTCTCCTCTTTTGTTATAAGTAGGCTGAGTTTGAACTTAAGAAGAGCAGGAGCAACAGGCTCCTGGAGCTATTGTGATGCAACGCACTGCGCAATAAGGAGATCAAGTTATCATCAAATACTTTTTCTAATCATTACAGACGCTGCAAGAACTGCAGTCAACAGATAGAACAAGTCATGCACTTCAATCTCCTCTTCCATCACCTCTACATACAAATTTGCCTACAAACACATGTAGCCTAACTCCTTTTTCTAGCCAATTGTACGGTGCCTTCTTGTGGATATGGTCGATTCTGATAAAATTGAGTGCATGAGTTGTGACTGCTCTCTGGTTAGCGCATTGACAGAGTCGAGGTCTGTTTTGAACCGCTTTTCCGGCGTCCTTGCTGTATGTGCCAAGCTCTAAGCAAAACCTGCTGTTCTTACCATTTCTGGTAACATAATCTCACTCTATTTGGGTTAATAAGTGAAACCAAATGGGCTCGGCCTCTTTTCTTCTGTTTGTGTGAGGGTGGGTCGGAGCTGGCTTGTAGTGCATACAGTATGATAAAAAAATTTAATTTTTTTATGGCATACAGCGTGTGGGTTGTCGTACATGCACATATGGTTATATGTATATATCAAAAGAATCTTAACAGCCTTGATTTCAAAGGAGATATCAAATATCAGGAAAAAAATCTGGTCAAAACATTGACCTGGATGTGCTTTGTCCTTGCATGTGCGTGAGTGCATATGTCTCTGTGGTTATTAAGAAATAAATGCTGACCAGATGTTCTATTTTTAGCGAGGCTCTTCATTCCACAGTGAAGGCACCCATTCTGTAGCAGCAAGGCCTGTGTTTGTCCCAGGGCCGGAAACAAGTGGTAGTGGCCATAGTGCTCTGTATTAGTTTGTGTGTAACTTAAATCAATCTCTCTGCGTTGGTCTCTTCCTCTGTCATCCCCTCCCTTTCTAAAGCTGAAAAGCGTTTTTTTCTTGGAGGGGGCGAAAGGGGAGGGTTTGGGGCCTGCTGGTTGAGAGGGGGGACGTGACGGATGAGAGAACCTGTTTGGTGAAATTGAGAATGGATGTGCGGGTCTAGCTTATAACCCTATCCTCTATACAATACAGCTTAACCAGCCACTGCCCTGCCCATATCGACAGACAGCTGTGTCTGACGGGCCTGACAACAACACTAAAGGTGTGGAATTGCGATTGTGAGGGCGGATTTTCTGTGCCTTCACGCTCTCTGTGGCGTGTGTGTGTGTGTGTGTGTGTGTGTGTGTGTGTGTGTGTGTGTGTGTCTATGCGTGCGTGTATGTTCAGAAACCTTGTGAGAACGCTTGCATGTGTCCAAACATGTGATTTGATGGAACTTAGATGAGGACTCTGCTGTTAATGTGTGATTGAGCTCACTATAACGAACAAATACAATCAAACCAGATGTACAGGCCTATTTGGCTGGCTGCCATACAGTTATGGGAAAACCCCCTCCATCCACGAGGCCATATACCCACAGACACACACACACACACACACATACAGTTCACAGGATGTACTGTGCTGTATGCATAGAGGAAGGCTGACATGTCACGCTAAGGGGTTAATGATTTGCTATTAGACCAAGAGGAGGCTATACAAACACATAGAGTTCCCTCTGAGACACTTTTGGATTCTGCTCCACTATGTGTGTGTGTGTGTGTGTGTGTCCTTCATGAATTCCTTTACATTCCTGAGGATCAGTTTTAGGAAGCTCAGTGTCCTGCCAGCTGTGGCTAGATTTAAAGCGCCTGCCACTCACTGCCGCAATACTTTTGCACAGTAAAGTGTGGCTGTAGCACTTCCTCTATTTTTCCCTGACTGCACCTGGAGCTGGTAGATATTCAATATCTTGCTCAAGGGCACTTCAGCAGGGCTTTCAGGCTGATTACTGATGTGATTTGAGTGCATCTTTTGGCTTTTGCTCTGTGTGTGATCATAAATGTGTGCGTGCAAATTATGCAGAAAATTGAAGCAAAAAAAAGAGAGGGTTGAAGCATAATTAAGCAGATGATGATGTTGAAGGGGGAAAAAAGCCTGCCGCAACACTCACCTGAGGTCTGAATCTCTTTTTCCATGCAAGCGAAGAAGTGAGTGGCACACTAATTATCAGTTGGGATTCGGATAATTGAGGTGCTGCAATTTGCGGCCTCATTTAAGACGGTGCAACCTTTACCAGCAGGCTGATTTTCTCTGGAGGAGAGGTGCTCCTCAAGCACTCCAGAAGGGGAAATCCACCCTGTAAAAGAATTTGCGTGTTACTGCGAGCACTCCAATGAGCTTGTGTATTTCTCAATCCAGATGTGTGAGCATTACAAAACCCAACCCAAGTTATAAACAAAGGTAGTACTTTGGATTGAAGTTACATTGAATGAAAATGATTGTTGCAATGAATCATAAAAAAAAAGAAAGTGCATCACTGTTGGTGGTTGAAAGGTAAACTTTTCAAGCTGTAGTCACAGTAAGAGTCACTGTGTAATAAATGTATATTACATAGTATCACCTGGAGATTTTTTCCCTAGAGTTATTTTGGCAAGATTTAGGAAGCCTAAATGAGCATACTGAATATGATACGTGGGCAGCTAGACCTCAAATACAAAACGTTGCTTTTCCCACTGATGCAAAGTTATTTTTGGAACGAAACAAAATCGGTTTTGGATGCTTTTCACTGGCTCTAAGAAAATTCTCAAGTGCAAGAAAACTTTCAAGTGCAAGAAAACCACATGTCACAAAGTCTAAAAATAATTTCAAACACTGCAATCTGCATGACAGTTGCAGCATAAATGTTGTCAACAAAATGTTTAAAATTTTAGCCGAATAACCATCAGACCCAGTAAACAAACTTCACCAGTGGCCCAGAACCTCGCCAAAAAAACAACTCCATTTGGATGCTTTTCATTGGCTCTAACAAAATTCTAAGAAATTCTTAGCAAAGCACATGAGTGTCTAAAAATAATTTGAAACACTGCAATCTGCATGACAGTTGCAGCATATTTTTTGTCAAGAAAATATTTATAATTTTAGCAGAATTAACCATCAGACCCAGTAAACAAACAGGAGCCTTGACCAGTGGCCCAGTGCCTCTCCACAACAACTCCATTAACATGGATGTAGACAGTCAATGGAACATCTCACTCCACGGTGGCGGGAGAAGGAGTTGACCATTGACTCCTCACCTTTGTCCCCTGGGTTCAGCTAGGGTTGTCCTAGCCTGCGTCTTATGAAAATGTAATCCCATACATCTGGGGCAATAACATCAAATAGGTTTAATGGTATTATCTGTTCCATGCTTATAGAAACACAATCACAAATGTATGGTGTTTCAAATGTGTACAAAGGTAGAAACATCTGAATATGCAGATTATATTTAAATTCAAGCAATTAAACACAGATTCAGATTCTTTGCTGGAAACAATCAAAGGCCTTCTCTCAAACTCGTGTGATGACTGTTTTTCTTTTTAAACACATGCAAACGTTTTCAAGAAAAGACTACTTCCAAGAAAAGCGAGAGTGAACACATAGCAATACGTCTCGGATAAATCATTAAAGGATGTATTCTCCTCAGGAACATAGAAGCAAATCACATAATTCAATAGGAAATCATGCATTAGTGGGGGAAATTTTGTTTGGATCAATGGAAGGTATTGATGTTACCAGGAATGGCTGGGCAGACTGTTGTAACCCAGTTTGCAATGGTGGGGAGGGAACAGGGGGTTGATAGAAGAGTCAGCCCAGTGTAGAGGCTCTTTGTCTGGGATGGACTACAGAGATGCGAGGCCTGGCCTGGTTCTGGGATCTGGAGGTCGGCCAGGGCTTGAGGGGGAGCCAAGAGTGCAGAAGTGGCTGATCGGTCCCATACTGACACAAAGAGGCCTTTCTTTGGACTACAGATCTGCGGCGGCCCGGGACTCGCACTGGGGACGTCAACTACAAAAGGGAGGTTGACACACACACACACACACACACACACACACACACACACACACACACACACACACACACACACACACACACAGACACACACACACACACACACACACACACACATACACACACACACACACACACACACACACACACACACACCCGGAAAAGACGGAAGGGCACTCAGAAACATATCGCTCTTGCATCTGTTGCAAAAGTCTCCTAAGTTCTTCCTTTACATAATTTCATTACAACTAAAGCATAATAACCTTCATTTTTTATATTTAAACAGGACATGATCTCAATTTCTGTTTTCGTTGTAATGCAGATGTAATACAGTGATGCTGATTTTGAGCACACACGTACACATTCACGTCTATAAATAGGTATATGAATGTTTGCATGCCCTCTCTCCCTTTTCAGTGTTATGTAACACGTATGAATCTGGGGCAGAAAATGACATTTTTGTGGGGGAAACTATTCTCTCTCTACCATCCTCCGCAATTCTCAGACCGCCCCAACCCTCGTCCCTCTGCAGCTTGTAAATGGGGTGAGGTCTGGCCTGGGTTAGGCAGACCTAGCCCCCCTGGCCGGTTAATGCAGCTTAATTAGCTTGATTAAAGCCTAATTAGGAACTGGGGGCAAAGGGAGAGCAGTCCCTGGAAAGACCTTTCACCTTTGAGCTTTAGCCCCTTTCCCTTTAGATTAGACCTGTGAAGAGGCACTAAAAGAGCCAGACGGCTTTATATGTGTGTGTGTGTGTGTGTGTGTGTGTGCGTGCGTGCGTGCGTGCGTGTGTATACTGTTATGGCATGACATGGACTTGAATGTCATAGTAACTCATCCCAAAACATTTGAGCATACACAGCTGGTCACAGCTACAATAAACACATTTCAATGTACTGATCAAAATTAAACTTAATATCAAGAATTACTATAGGGCTATGTCCACACAAGTTTGTGACTTCAGTTTGAACATTGAGAGAGCATGATTCAGATTTATTATTATTTGGAGACAGACTGTACAAATGTACAGTATGTGTGTTCAGACTAGAGTGCGGATCGGGACGCATTTTTCTGTCCGAGCCCGGCCCGCGTCCGACAGAGCAGTAACTGAGCCCGACCCGAGCCCGACAGGCATTAAGATATTTATGTCCGAGCCCGACCTGAGCCCGACACAGTTAAACTCTCATTTTTTTTCTCATACTAATGACACATGTACGTTTGTTTGTGTGGAAAGCCCGCTTTTATTAAGCAACTGTAGGAAGGCATTTGGAAATGTCAACAGATGAGCTCATCAGCGCACACGGGGCAACAAGCGCACATTAACGCAGGCGTGCACCTACATAATAAGCTTTTTAAAATTTTAAATGTTCAATGCCTTATCGCGCTGATGTGACCGAGTCCAACCCGAACATCATTTCTAAATATCTGTCCGAACCCGGCCCGGCCTGCCGGGTCCCGTCGGGCTCGGGTCGGGTATCCATCCTCTAGTTCACACATTTGCGTCATACAATTGTGTCTGTGTGTGTCTTTTTCTGTGCCTGAGTATGTGTGTGTTTTATAGCCTGTGAAATGAAGATGGGGGTAAGGTGATGCAGGCAGGGGCAATGGGGTCATGAGATAATCAACCCCCAATCAACTCCACCCATCTGCACATACACACACATTACCTCTCTTGGGCCTGAGATAACCAAGTCAAGGACCCGGGGGTCAAAGGTCAGGGCCTTGGCTCATAGGGAACACATGGAAGGGATAAAGAGGCTCTGGATTCCATAAAGCATGAGCAGGGAAGGACTTATTTACGGCAGCACGGAAAACATCACAACCCAACTCTCTCCTGTCGTGTCCAGTCCACTCCCTCACTGATGGAAAGAGGGATATAGTGATGAAGAGAGATGTGGAGGGGAAGAGAAAATATCTTTAAAATCAGTTCTGGTTCTCTCTACTTGCTATCCAAATGGCTTTATCTTAAAGGCTCTCTGAAGGCAGCTCAAACTCTCCCTCAAAAAGGGAAAAAAAAGTCAAACATTGTCAGGCACAAACTGAACGAGTAAAGAAACGTCATGTGAGACTGCCGTAAAACTGTGGGATATTGTGACAAGCAGTGGTTTTGATTTAGACCGCAGAAACTAATGGCGCCTTGTTTGCTTGCTAAAGGGCACATGGCACGGCCGGTCTGTGTTTGGTACACATTAAGTCACTGAATGGACTCCATCACACAGAATATTACCTTCAAACACACGCCTGTCATTTTCACATTTTATGCTTGTTCCACATCTGTCTCTGCACACACTGAATGTTCTTTACTTTCAACATGTAAAGTGTAATCTGTTTCCTGTGTTGAGTCTGACTGCCGCCTTGAGCTTAAAGTTGTCAAACTGTCTTTGTAGTCATTTTATAAGACATGATGCCATACATTCATGTCTAATCCTTTCAAAAGTGCGTAAGCATGGGTCAGAGTTTGCGTGGAGGACCGCACATTCTCCAGTCAAGTTTGTTTTATATAAAAATCACAACCTTTGCGTGCGAAGTGGCGTACGCACATTGTCAGCCCCATTTTGTGCGTTCGCCACGTTTCTAAATGAGACCCCAGGAGAAGAATGACTTGACAGTGGCCATCTGTCCTGTTTTGGCCTTTTTACTGTAGCTCAACCAAGGGTGGCAAGCACACACACACACACACACACACACACACACACACACACACACACACACACACACACACACACACACACACACACACACACACACACACACACACACACACACACACACATACACACACATACACACACACACACACACACACACACACACACACACACACACACATACACACACAAACACACACACACAGGCAAACACATCACGGTCATTCAGTCTGCCCCCTTTGTCTCCCAGTGTGTGCGTGTGTGTGTGTGTGTGTGTGTGTGTGTGTGTGTGTGTGTGTGTGTGTGTGTGTCTATGGGTGTCGTCAGGTCGCTGGGCTCGTCACCTAAGAGTTCTGAGACAATAGCAGTGAGATAATGAAGACAGGAGCCAGTAACGGCAGCTGATGGAGAACAATGCAGCGATAATGACTCTGGAACAGTGAGAGGAGTTTACTGGTCCCCAATGGGACGCTTCCTTCCTGTCCTGCTTTATCAACACACAGGAAAGAAAACAACAAATGCTCCTCCTCCTCTTCCTCATTTGAATGACTGGAGTTTTGTATTTTCTTCTCCTCCTTGCCCTCCTCTCCTTTCTCCCTAATCTGCTCTCCTAGTGTCTTTTCTTGTTTTATCATCTCTTTTATGTGTACTCTTGCAAATGCTCTTCTCATCCTGTTTCATTTCTCACCTTGTTTGTTCTCCTGTCATTTCTCCTTCCCTTTCCTCTCCTTTTTTCTTGATATAGCTAATTTTCTTTTGACTCTCCTTTTCCCTATGCAATATTCTTTTCCATTTGTCATTTCCTTTCTCCTCTACTGTGCCCTACAAAATGTGGGTCAGTTTGGTCAAAATTGAGTTAAGAGCCGAATCAGATTTATTCACATCTGTCATATCATATCATCATATGATTATGCCAAAGAAACCACAAAACAGATGAAAAAACTCCAGCAAGTCACTCCAGCTAGCCACAGCTAGCTTATTTTTTCTGACCTGTTTCCTGTAAGTGAAAAATCTATTTTGATACTCCTACATCCTGGTAATTGCATTTCTTTATCACATACATTTTTTTATTTTTTATTTAACCTTTATTTAACACCGTAAGCTGTTGAGAACAGGTTCTCATTTGCAACGGCGACCTGGCCAAGAAAAGCATAAGCATGCAAGACAACATACAGTTTCACATTCAATACAGTACAAGAATACAGAATACAAAAGGCTACATAAAGTACAGATTAAGTAGGCATTACAAAGCCGGCGCAAAATGAGGTGTAAGTAAGTCGATGGATATGCGAAAGTGATAAGGTAATAGCACAATAAACATGAATAGACAGTTTATATCGCTGCTGAGATGTAGTAAAGAGTCAAAAATACAGTAAGTGCAAATTGTGGTCTAGTTAGTGATGAAGATCAGTTATAACACCATATACACGAATAGACAGACTATATAGATGCTGAGTGTAGTAAAGAGTAAATATACAGTTAGTGCAAATAGTGGTCTAGGTAGTGATGTAGATCAGCAATAATACAACATGCATGAATAGACAGTCTATATGAATGCTGTGATGTAGTGAAGAGTCAATGTACAGTTAGTGCAAAGTGTGGTCTAGATAGTGATGTAGATCAGTAATAACATTATAAACATGAATAGACAGACTATATAAATGCTGAAATGTAGTAAAGAGTCAGTATACAGTTAGTGCAGATTGTGGTCTAGATAGTGATGTAGCTCAGTAGATGTACAAAAATTGTATGACAACAAAGGTGGGGGGAACAGTTGAGCATGCCAGGGCAGATGAAAAGTGCAAAAGAGCGACACATAAGGCAAGTGCTAAGTCTATGCTATAGAGGGAAAAAAAGGGACACAAGAAAGATTAGACTAGGGCGCTTAATGCTAACTTAGCCTAGCTTAGACTGACTTTAGATTGTTCAAAGGTATCGTACAGTGTCGGATTTAAGCTGACTATGACTTTATTTTCTTTTTGGGGAGAGGAGGGATAATAAATGCATTAGGATAAAGTTTTAAAACTTACTTTATATACCTTCAAACTTTAAACACTCTTATTCTTTTCTTTATTACAGCCCTCCTTTCTTTCCTCCATATTTCCTCATCTTGCGCCCCCTGATCTCTTTTCTCTTCTATTCTTATCTTGTCCCTATTTTTCTTTATTGTTTTTTCTTTACTTTTTGTTGTTTATCTTATTTCTCTTCTCTTCCTCCTTCTCAACAACACACAGGAAGAAGACAGTCTTGTTCCCTCCCTCCTTTTTCTTATCAGTGTGTTTTCATTCTCCAAGGGGAAGTGGAAGACTTCTTCAATATGGGATGCTGCATGCTGTTCCCCCCCCCTCTTCCCTACTTGCTCTTCCTCTTCATCCCTTGTTTATCTATGTCCACCCTCCCTCTCTCATTTCAAAGCACCCTGAGGTGGGCTGGGAGGGGAGTGGAGGGAGGAAGGCCTCTCTGGGGTTAGCATAATAACTTGACTGACTTCTAACTCATGAGCTGTGCTGCCTGTTTTACCCAAGGCTGATTGCTGAGTGTGTGTGTGTGTGTGTGTGTGTGTGTGTGTGTGTGTGTGTGTGTGTGTGTGTGTGTGTGTGTGTGTGTGTGTGTGTGTGTGTGTGTGTGTGTGTGTGTGTGTGTGTGTGTGTGTGTGTGCTTGTGTCTGTACAGTCCTGACCCTTCTTCATCCCCACATTACAAAACATGTCTGATACTTCAAAGAAGATGGGATTGTTGCCCTTACACCCTCTGGAGAAACAGAGACAGACAAAGGAGAGAGCACGGTAGAACTGAAACTTTCAGGATGTTGTGTTTGCAGAGGACAGGAGGTACCGGCTGTAAGAGACAGAAGAGGAAAAGGACAAAAGAGTGGTGTGTTGGGGGAAGTATTTTTAAATCTTTTCGTTATGCTTTGCTGTCTTTATTGTCTGTCTGCAGGCTCCTACTTTAGAGTTTGGAAGTCACAAATACAGAAATATAGCACAAAGCAATTTATGGCCGCAGTAGATACTGTATACAAGGTAGTCTATATCCACATCGTACAACTTCCGGGATTGCTCCGTTGCTGACGGAAATTCCGCCAGATTTCTCATTTAGGCCAGATATCCGTTACCTTCCGCTTTCTTTGTGTTGGCATTTTAAACTCCGGTGGATTTCTGAGGACTATGGTTAACTGCTCCTCAGATCTCTGCAGGGGAAATCCAGACAGCTAGCTAGACTATCTGTCCAATCTGAGTTTTCTGTTGCACGACTAAAACAACTTTTGAACGTACACATGTTCCACCAAAACAAGTTCCTTCGCGATACGGCGCTTGGTGCCGCCCAAGACGATTGTGATTGGTTTAAAGAAATACCAATAATCCAGAGCACGTTTTTCTCCCATCCCAGAATGCTGTGTGGACTCGCCAAACCCTCCTCCACAGCGCTGTGGAGGAAGGTCTGGCAATGCGAGCCTATATACAAGGTGACATCGCTGTCGAGCACCTATTGGATTAATCACTATTACTAAAGTTGATCTCAGGAAAAACAAATAAGGGAACACACATTGTCATATCCTCCACCCTTTGGTGATTGCGAGGCTATTGCAGACAAGCGTGTTTCGGGTCGTCCTTGGGGTCTCCCTCCTGTTTTGACATGCCTGGAAAACCAGAAGGTATCCTTATCAAATGGCTGAACAACCTCAACTGGCTCTTTTTGACATTAATGAGCACCAGTCCTACCTATAGGTCTTTCTGGTCCTTGTCTGGAAGCATGAGGTCAGGCACACTGCAAAGAAAACTCATTTTGGGCCGCTTGAAACCCCAATCGAATTCTATTCGGCCACTACCCAAACATGATGAGCATTGAAAAAAATTTGGAACATAGGTCATCTGGTAAAGCGGAGAGCTTCACCCTTAGCTCCTTCTTCACAACAATCCGAATCTGGTACCAGACCAGTGCTAATACTAAATAATTAAGCGTTGCATTCATGCAGGACACGGAAGTCATACGCCTGCTGATTGATCATTTCTATCAGTCACACACCAATCACAGCCATTCTCTCATCAAGGCAGTCCTTTTAAATGTGAATCCCTCCTTACTGATCCATGCTACACCAATGCTGCCTCACTCAGCACTGCTGCTGGCAAAGCTTTGCCTTCACCACCCCAGCCTCCACCTTTTCAGTTCAGAGTCCTAACATGACCCAAAGGTTAAGATGCTTTTCAACGTCTTGCTTTGGGCACACTTTTGTATACCGATAGGGGTTTTCTGCATTTCACTCCCTGTTTAAGCTTAGCATGCTGCTTGGCTAACCCAGGGAGCATTATTTCGAGCCATCAACACCAAGCATAACTGTATTTCCATTTGTTGCAATAAATGGTTAAATCTATGTCCAGATGATTCCTGACTGAACTTACCTAACTGCTCAACAAAAACATATTACAAAAGACATCACTTTTAGCAGTTAGCAATTCAATTTCTTCAAGGACAAGAAGCATTTTTCTGACTAACGGTGTGCAGCTGTGTCATTGAACGGTTGATTTCTGTTTGTGCCAACGTACTTATTCACTACAAAACTATAGACATGTGAACATACATCATGGGTTACTGGCGGGAATCTAACGTGTGTTAATGCTGAGCTCTATTCACTGAGGCATAAACAAATGGATGAATGGAGAGATAGATGGATGGATGGGAGGTTACATGTCTGTTTTTGTCTGATTTTGTTCGTAAAGACAAAGACATTCAGTCCCCTTCTTTACTTTCACTCAGTGCAACCTGATGATTGATAGCAGAAAAACTGATTTGGTTAAAGTTTAACTAACATGCAGGGTTGCCACCACTCTCATCATGGGTGACGCACATACACACTCACATGTGCACACAAGCGCATAGTGTGCTAATCTCTTTAGCATCTCCATGGAGACGTCAGTGTGAAGGCTCTGTAGGGGTTTAGCAGTGCCCTGTCCTCAAACCACTGAGGCTGGACTGTGGGGGAAAGCTGGGCACTGGGCCATAAAAGAATGCCATTTTGTTTTTGTGTGTGTGTGTGTGTGTGTGTGTGTGTGTGTGTGTGTGTGTGTGTGTGTGTGTGTGTGTGGGAGGGGGGGGTTTGTGCGTTTGTGCCTGCCTGCCTGCCTACATGCCCTTTTGCATTTTCATGAAGTTAATCCCAGCTCGGCCAAGCGAGTCTGGCTGTGCATAAATAATCACTTTAGAAGAAGTTCAAACAGCATCAGTATGCATGACCCTCCATCTCCCTGACACCAGCAACCAGGACAACAGGCCTTTGAGCCAAGGTTATCCTCTGGACCAACACATGATTCCTGGCTGCTACACTACTGGCGTTACTCCTCATGAGGAGGAAAGAAAGAAGAAGGGAATATGAAGGGAGAGGTATAGAGCCAAGGCATATTGCTGAAAATACAAGAAATTGAGTGATATCTGACATGATGAGAAACCTTTTAAACACTAAAATGTCCAGAAAGAAAGATAGAATTGCTTAACAATTAAAGAAAGAAAGGATAAATTATTAAAGAAAAAAACAAAGAAAGAAAGAAAGAAAGAAAAAAAGAAAGAAAGAAAGAGAGGTGAGGCACAGAGGAAGATACTTCCATATGGCCTCCGCTCTCACTATTGGCCCATGGTTCGCTCCAGTGATCTAAGCCCAACTCCGGAGCTTGGTCCCAATTGGCCCTCCATGGGTCAAATTAGCTCCACTACCGAGAGCTTAGTTTGGCTTGAAGAAACAGCTGGCACCGTGTGGGGCCTTGTAGATCCAAAATGGCCGACCAGTAACAACAGTAATGCTCACACTACCCTACACATTCCACTCCCACAGACTTAAAGTAGGTAGCCAAAAAAAGTAAAAAAGTAAACACAGAGATGTTATTCTGCTCCGTAATGGGTGAAACTCTTTCCCATGGTGGGTTGATGGTGTCTTGAGTTTTTTAGTTGTTGAACTTGATAAGGTATATAAAAGAAAATATAGTTATAACAAGGTTTTGAATTTATCATGATGACAGCATTATATTGTTAGCTTCAGCTAATGAGGAGTATTCGGATATACTGTATACGTGCAGGAGGAAGGATTACTCGGGACAAGAGTATAACGTTGATCTTCGTTTACTGTGGAGGAGGGCAATATTTGTACAGTCTGTAGAACGCTCTAACCCTGGTGCAGACAAACATTTTGAGTCCACACCAGACCCAGCGAGCGATCACAACAACAGCAACATGTACAAAGCATAACTAGAACTATACTGCAACCTATGTAGTTCAGGTAGCACAGTAACATTACTATAACCAGTTATCCTTTATACTGTAATTATCTCAACATGACTGACATACTAACATAGGGCAGAGAACAATAATAGTACCAGGACTACAATATGATAGCCCTGTGCTATTAAAAAAGCTTTTCAATTCACAAACACAAGTTCCTAGACTCTTCAGCAATGCTAGCATAGTGGCGCTAGGGATGGTGCCATGCAAATGTTACGATGGCTCCTAATTCCGAAGCCCCAATAGTCCAAAAAATGTTGCATTGGATCAAAATGCCATTTGTCCGACAGTCCATTATCCCGAAAACAAATGTGCATTGCACCGAAAGGCCGAAAGCACATGGCTAATTATTTTGCAGAATGATAATACTTCCTACTAATGTGTAGGCATGACCCTCCCAAACTCTGCCTCAGATTTGCTTACCATGATATTCTTACTGTATCCTTAACCAACCTTACTCCTCATGCCTAAACCTCACCAACCCAAGCAAAGAAGGCAACGAGTACTAGCCAATCAGAGGCAGAGTAGGGCGGGTCATGCCTTCGCCAACGTAGGAAGGTCCAATGACGTCATTCTGCTAATTAGAGAATGTCAGAGTGATAACAGGTTAAACTCAGGTTAACATGTCAAACACTGTAACGGCTAAACATCAGCATGTAAGCATTGTCACTTTGAGCAAAATATCTCTGATACAGGCGCTGCCATCTTGTAATTTTGGAGCAAGGGCTGCTCAGTAGTGATGGGGCGGTGGAGCCGCGGTATCAAAGTCCCAGCCATACACCTACCCGAGCAATCGTGAATCAATCAAAGCTGTCACTAATGATGTTTTACCCCATTTTATAGTATCCAATAACTAATTAAAACCAAGCTAATCAGAAAAATGAACACTTGAACAAACATCATTTTGAAACAAACTACTTAAGCTTGATGGTGTTTTAAGCCTCCAACGTCGCCTTCCAGGCAGCTAACCCTAACCTTAACCCTAAACATAACCATTGCCGCGCTGCCTGGAAGGCAACATTGGGGGCTTAAAACACTAAACACCACTACTTAAAATGATAAAAAAAAAAAAAACATCTTTAAGAATTTTTTATTTGAGGTGTACTTTGATTTTTTTTATAGTTTGGCCCATGTCCCATCCATTAACATGGAGGAGGCTTCACTTATACAGCCTATGCATCAACCCCTGCTGTAGACTAGCATGCATTTATGGTCATAATATTTTCTTTTGTTTTAGTGCAGGTCCTAGCTTCCAAACTGACCTAGATTGTGGGAATCCCTGTGGTGCCCCAAACATATTTCCACTTCTATTAGTTTTAACTTCATTTGCAGGGTTGAGGTAAGTACATCAACACATATTTGTGTGCAATTTAGTACATTTTAATGCATCCAGCTCTCATGTCATCTGATATTATGCATTTAGAATAACAAAATAATAGAATTTCATTGCGAAATACTTTAGGAACCACAGCTTGACTCAACAGTGCCAAACCCTGTTCTGCTTAATCCAACAGTGACAACATGTGAACAGTAACACTGTCCATGTTGCACATAGAGTAGGCTATTTTCTAATGACTTCTGACTGCTTGTACCACTTTCTGGCAACCTTTATAAGGTTTCTATGTGTTAGGACAAAACTGACTTTATTTGCCAATACTACATTCAGCGTCATGTGTAATGGCTGAAATCAACAAAAGGTCAAAGAAAAGCAGGACAGTAATGTCGGGGATGGAGTTGTACTGATAAACACATGGAGAGGTGATAGAGGAAGAAAAAGAGAAAAAACGATGAAGAGGAAGGAGACACTGGGCAGAGGCAGAGAGTGCAAGGAGTCGGGGAACATGTGCTGCTGTCAGTCTGTCTTTTAATCCCCTTGGATTTTTTCTGCCTCCCTTTCCCACGTTCTCAGTGTTAATTGATAAACACAGGGAGGGAACGGGACCCTGTGACTAATCATTCTGGCTGCTGCTGTGTGCTGCTGTTTGCGTGTGTGTGTGTGTGTGTGTGTGTGTGTGTGTGTGCGTGCGTGCGTGTGTGTGTGTGTGTGTGTGTGTGTGTGTGTTTCCACAGGTCATTGAAGTCTGCAGGCCCCACTGGAGTGGCACTACTAAGAAACTGGCAGTATCACTGGTCTGCTGCTGTTTCATGCCAGCACCTTGTTGTCTGGTTTTTCCCCAAAACAGACCGACTTTAACCATATACCATGAGCCAAAATACAGTTAGTTCTATGACTCAGTGCATACTTTGTCTGCTGTGACTATAACCGCGATCAAACAAGAATACGTATCAAATAGCGTTCCCCTGTCTCTGTTAGAATCAGAGCATTTCATGAAATATTTGTTTTAGCTGTTGTAGTTTGCTTTCTGTTTTCTTTTGGGACTGCAGTACCAACACACACACGTCTATGCAAGCAACATGAAGAACTCTGTTTTAGGACTCTTGGCCAAGCACTATTACGGTTGAATCCCAGAATATGAGATTGTGATTTGTTCTTCCAAAACAGTGGTGAAGAACACCAGGAGTAATTTACAGGAGTTGAGATTTTATTATAACAAAATTATGACTGGTGTGATAAATGCATGCCAAATTATTTAGAGCACTGTTTCGGTGAAATAACCACAGACCTTGTTCATGGACTCATGGCAGTGCACTGCTGAGAGTCAATAGAGGAAACACTGGAATGGATATTTGGCGTTATTTTAAACAAACGGGAAACACTGATGTATGAAACTGCCAATTAGATTAATTTACTTGTTAATCTAACTTTAACCCCTGCATCAGAAACCAGAATCAGAAAAGAAGAATCGTAACTAGCGTGACATGGGACACACTGCACAAACTCGCCATTTTTAAATAGCCAAGCTGCCGTCAATAACGACAGCAATTTTTGTATTCATTTGCCCCAGATTTTTTTGAATGGCAGCCCCTCAAGTGTGCAGACGTTCCTCTGTTTGGTTTACGATGAAAGGATTCAGCAAGTGTTGCGTTATAGATGATATCACAGCAGTTTCACGTGGCATCAGCTGGGAATGCCGCAGGGAACTATCCGCAGTGGAAAAGAAAATAGAGAAAGGATTTGTGAGTTGAGTTGAGGCTAGTCAAGCAGAGCCGTACCACATAGTGAATACATACATTCACTAGCTGGCTCAACTTTTCAGCTGCAGCAGTTTCTGCCATTTATTTATTTACTTTTTTTGTGATAAAATGATAGCTTAGGGACTGTTTTTTTATTTAAGGGGCTACCGGAGGAATTTTGGGATCTTTAGTCAATAAAAGACTTAACCCTCCCTTCGCCAGCACTACATTTTTCTATGACCCTTCAAAATGATTGGGAAAAGACGCATGACCCTCTCCAACAACCCTCTTTGTTGCGCTTGGCAAAGTTGTGCAGTTAGCCATTGTTTTTTTACAACCATGAGATACATGACTTAACCTCTGCTTTCTCATCTTACACATCACACTCCACTATTTCATTTCATTTCATTTCAGTAGATTTACTTACTAACATTGTTGTGGAAACACACTAAGCATGGAATCTAAATGCACACTTCCTGTACTGCATTACTTCAAATACTAAGTTACTCCTCTAGTAAACTAGTGTTCACATGAACTAAAACAATAAAACATTGGGACCATTCAACAAAGCACACTGGGTAATAACAAGTTCTGTCAATGTGGACGGGCCTGGGCCCACCCAATCAGAAATTCAAAGTTAAGTGTGTTGGTGTGCAGAGCGCCGCAACTGTTGTGGCCAACAACTGGAAACTTTCAGTTCAGAAGCTCCACAGTCTGATGTGACAGCTGACCGGTGCCTTCCGGGGTCGCTGGCTTGCCGCCCGGCCTGTCCACCTTCACAGACCCCGCTGTGAGCTGGAGCTCTATCAGGAGACTCGCGGACAAGAGGCGTTCATTTCCCCGATCGTTTGTTTAAATAACTCAACACACATATCCATTATAAGATTAACTGGAACCTGTGGTTTTTCGAAGTTATAAAGCTCTACAAGAGATTGCGGGTGCAAGCTCGGTCACTCACACACGCGGCCACGGAGCAGGCCGAGGCGAGGGAGAGCAGCGTCTGACAGGGCAGAAAGATACCCGTCTGCCTTTGACAGTCTTGTAAATAAATTATAACATGTATATTAGATGTCAGTCTTTCTTTATTATAGGCGCGGATTTATGTTTTCCTCTGTGGGTGCTTGTACGGACGGACGCCCTTTAAAAAAAAAAGTAGGCTAGTCCAAAAATGTTTGCATTTCAGAACCTTAGGAAATTAATAGCGGTCGACACGAACACACACGCCTATTAACTCGATAGTTAAGCTGTTAAGTTGGCTATCTTTCAAACAGATAGGATTGGAGATGAGAAGTTTAACTGACACGTAACCGCGATCAGTGCTCATACGCTCCACTTAGCACCAACTGCAATGTTTCATTTTAAATGAACAAGCCACTTTGAAATGTTGCTGTTTTCATGAATACAAAAGTTGGGTGACCCTCCAACCCTAGACAAAAAAATGTTGGGTGACCCTCCCCTCAACAAAGAATAAAAAGACATGACCCTCCCCTATTTTCCTCCGGTGGTCCATTCCATAAATACCGAACGGTCCCTTACAGTTCAGCTGTGTGGCGAAACATTTTTTTAGAATAAGCTGCATGAGATGGATTTTCCTCGCCTGGTCCTGCATAGAATAAAAGCTCAGGTCAGCTCTATAAAGATGGGCATCATGCTCCTCGGACCTGTTAAAACGTGTTAAACGATATGCTGAAAAACAAACGATCAAATGATACCAGTATCAGATGATACTCTGTTTCAGAGGACGTGTTATTCTGGTCAAAAATATGAACACATAATGCGATGAATACAAAAGAAAAATAACAAAAAAGAGAATAAATACAATGTTATGACTAACTCTGCACAGTTCTGGGGGGGGGGGGGAGCACTGCCCCCCCCTGCCCCCCCCCCAGCGGCTGAAGCGGGTCATGGCATGACCACATATTATATAAATAAAAATTTTAAATAACACAAAACAAATGGTGGTAGGTAATACATCTGATTTCATATAGGCCTACTGCTTTAGTAAAAAAAATATTTTTTCACGGCTCTGGCTCTCACCTGAGACCATTGTCGACGCATATGCAGGACGCAAAAAAAGAAAATTACCGTTGCACTAGTCTGGACATCTTACCGTGCAAACGCTGTAATAAAGGTTTCCTAAATGCCATGTTTATACATTTGCTGTCAACTTACTAATTGATTGCGTGTTTTGTGTAGATTTGGACTTTTATACGTTTTATTCCCCCCCTGGCTCGAATGTCAAACTCCGCTTATGGGAGTAATAACTCTAAAATTCATGAAAACCATTCATTCCTAATCCTCATTCACTCTAAGGCATTCCCTCTTAACTGCAAAGTATTTGCACTGACATCATGTAAAATTGTTTTAATTTAATTTCCCTTCCTAGATCTCCATGATTTGTGTCTTGTGAGAGAATATTATTAATGTTAGCAAGAACCATCCAACAACACTAATGCCACTTGGCTAAAGGAATAATCTTATTGTGTTGTGGACAGTGTCTGCACAGTCTCTGGCTCAGTCAGGAAAACTGGCCAATCACATGTTACCATCTCAAACACACCCTCACTCTCTCCCTCCTCTTTTACACACACACACACACACACACACACACACACACACACACACACACACACACACACACACACACACACACACACACACGCATGCACAGACTCATAAATTTCCCCTTAGTCATCCTCTCAACCACAGGGCTCCCACCCACGCTTACTCCCACTCACTACAACACACACACACACACACACACATAGTGCGTTTCATTATCTTTGTGGGGACCCGTCTTTGACATAATGCATTCCCTAGCCCCTTACCCTAACCATCACAACTAAATGCCTAATCTTAACCCTTACCCTCACCCTAACCATAACCTAATTCTAACCTTAATCCTAAAACTAAGTCTTAACCCTCAAACAGCCCTTTAAAGTTGTGGGGTCCAGCATTTTGGCCCCACAAAGCTGTCCGGACCCCACAAGTATACTGTATTCCCGGTATTTTTGGACCCCACGAATATAGTTAAACAAGAACACACACACACACACACACACCACTAAAACTTACAAAGCTTTAACAAATGTTGTTTTCATCCCTTTTTCATCCCCAGCGGTCTGCCTCCACTCGTCTTCTTTAACAATGAAACCATCTGACCTCTGAGAACAAAAGGAAAACCCCAAATAAGAAGGAATTCAAGATTATATTATGCTTATTTAAATTGTTCTATATTGACATGTGGACGGATAATACTGTAGATTTATTTTGTCTTGATGTTACAGAATGTGGTGAGTAACAAAACCAACATAAAATCTGCTCCATTAAAGATTAGTTCTGCACAGATGTTTGGACCAACATGAAGCCTGGGCTGAGGTCAGCTCAGAGTAAAAACGATTGACGGACTGACACAAACACACAGTTAGACTGCAGGAAGACAGAATGCAAGAGGGACTGGAATAAAAAACTGAATAAGAAATAAAGTAAAGAAAAAGAAAGGCAGACTGGTGGTCAGTCAGACAGTATTTAAGGCCTTGAACTACTTCTGTGTCTGCATTTTCACAGGAAACTAAAACAACCGGGAGAAATTAATTTCGTCATTTACTATAAATTTTTGTTTCAGTTTCATGTTGAGGTTCAGTCTGACCACAATGCTATTGATACCCTTCCCTGCTTAAATGGTCAGTGCAACCAAATTACACACAGAAAATACTTTTTACTTATCTCCAGTGGTGTCTGGCCCTGTATACTTTGGGGTTTGTGTGCTTTGTGCTGAAGTTTTGAAATATCTATCTCTGAGATTGCAGCGGAAAATGGAATTTTATTTCTGTTGATAACAGCACCAAGATTACATTCTTAAAAAAAAACACAGCATGTTCTCTTTAAAGAGCTAGTGTCCTCATTACTGTGGATAATCCACAGATCTTTTGCATGGTTCACAGTGTGTTCTGTGGATTATCAAGTGCAATGGAGACATTGTCTCTGAAGAGACATCTTTTTGAATAATGAAATTCCCATCAGCCTCAGCTTTAATGTTTATTACCCATTGTCACTACTCGATCTGTAGCGGAAACCCGTTTAGTTCAGGTCCTATCTCCTGACCAATGGGCTATCCTGACCAATGAGCATTCGAGGTCAATGCCTAACCTCAACCATCTTCGCACATGCGTAAAACAAATTGGAAATGGTTACCATGGTAAACATTATATCTAAACATCAGAATGTTCACATTGTCTTTGGGAGCATGTTAGCATTCAGCTTAAAGCACCACTGTGCCTAACTGCTGCCTTATAGAGTGGGTAGCATGGCTGTAGATCCGTTTTAGCGCCTGTCTCTTTAGGCCGTTCCCACAAAAAGCCCAGTCCGCTCTGATTGTTCAATGTCCGCGTCTGCGCTCTTGCGTTTCTGCACCACCGTCATTGCAGCCAGGGAATGACTGTAACGGCACTGTAGTGGCATTTTCTACCTAGATACGGTGTAGTTGTGACATCACAACAGTGTGGAAGTCCTGACGGCTCGTTTAAAGGCAGTTTCTGAATACAGGCTGTGTGCATTTCTCTGTAGATTGAGTGTTTTGTTACTTTCACAGTATTTCTATAGCACCTCAACCTATAATATGGGACCTTTAAATATAATCGTTCAATGCAGTGGGCACCACAAACGAAAAAATCCATCTGTCTCTATTGTAATATGGGTGAACTGACCCATTAATTATCTGCATTCTCAGATTGCAGCAATTAACTTGGTGAGTACAATGATAGTTTAAGAAGGAACTGTGAGCAAACAATCAGGTCCAGGTTAAATGAAAATGGAATATCCCTCTTCAGTAAGTTTCACAGTTATTCTGCATTGTATTATATTATCATACTGTTTCATACTGTTTCTAATATGTTTTGAACTGCAGAGCAGCCATCCTTTGTGAAACAAGGACATTACTGAAACTGAGACTGAGAGACAAACAGGCAGTTAGAGCACTGGTCCTGTGCTGCTTTACAGCTAATTGAAGCGATCATAATAAAAGGCCAGTAAATCCCCACCATTTGCCTGTTAGGGACAGGAAACAGAGGCTGGCTTTTATCGCTGCTTTTCCCCACTGCGGCCCATTCCTGCAGCTATGTCCACAGAGACACACACACACACACACACACACACACACACACACACACACACACACACACATACACACACACGTGTATGTACAGTTATATACACCCAGATTTCCTTTCATGGCTGTTAGCTCAGTCTATTTTTAGTTTCCTGTGTGCTTTTTTCATTACTGCATAGTAAACAGTACCTCTGCTCGTAAATAAGAGGGAAATAAAGATTTCTACTCCTGGACAGGATGGGGAGTGCCAGGGAGCTGTTGCCCCCAGTAATGACTCTCTCCCTGGGGGTTGGACCGGGGGACCAGGGGGCCTCTCTGGCTGGAGTCTGTATGCCAACTCAGTGGAAAACACACAGCTCCATACTGGCTGGTGGAAGGTCCCTGCAATTTAATTTGTCTCTTTCTTTTCTCTCCCTCCTCTGTTTTCCCTGTCATTCCTATACTTAAAGGAAAAATTCCCCTATTCTGTGGCCACGGAAGCTGGCTTTAAATGGGATGGGAGTGCAGGGTTGTGTGTTTGTGTGTTAGCAGGGGGGCAGTAATGGCACAGTGGAAGGCTCTTTTGTAAGACTCCTGCTGTTTGACAGTGGGGCTATCCTCCCAGGACTCATCTTCGGCCCTGCCACACCCACCCAGCCTTTCATATGGTAAGGCCTCTAATGGCTTTAACACTCGCCCGATTGCTACGGCACAACCCAGCAACCAGCGGGCTGCCCCTTGGCAACCATCGGGCTTATCCACCCTGCCTTCATCCACCCCCTCCTCCCTTGGTAACCAACTACCACCGCTGCCCTAGCAACTACTTCTGCCCCACTGAACCTGCCCCAGCAACTGCTTTTGATTCTCAATCAGTTCAGGTTCATTTCTGACGCCCTTGTTGGAGGAGCTGGGAGGCGGGAACACAGAGAGGAGAGAATAGGGATGGGCAGGGATGTGCACGTAGAGGGTTACAGCTCCCACCACTTATAACATGCACACACACAAAAATCACATCCAAATATCCTGGGTGTAAAATATGGTGCAGAGAAAGTAAATGTGTGAAGAAACTATTATTTAAAGGCCTACAGAGGTATCTGAAAATTGAAAACTGTCATTGTTGTCTTGCTTCTAATAAGATATATATTATACGCATATTTATGCGAGCATGCGCACACACACATTCAGAGACAAACAGTGTGGAGAATGAGGTGTTCCTGTCAGTTGGGGGTAGCACACACACACTGGGATTTGGTTACATTGAGGTTAGCCTTTCCACTGGGTGCTCAGTGTTGAATTTGCATTTGAATCCAATTGTGAGTGTCTAGATTTATGCCTCTGTGAGTGGTGCCCAGCAGTGCTTTTTTCTGACTTTCCCTCTCTGCTCCATTCTCTTTCTCATCATCCCTAACTGTGTTGTGCTCCTTATTGCTCCACCATTTTCTTCACCATTGTGCCCCCCCCCATCCAAACACAAACACCTCCCCATCCCTTGTTTGTAAGAGTAGGACCCATGTTTGATATGGATTTCATAGTTTCTACAGAAAAGTTATTGGTCATTATTTTGGTTTTACTTCTATGACTGTTGCATTTATTGTGCATTATAAGAAAAGAAAAAATACACTGAAATTATACTGCCCTTATACTGCCTCATGCTTAAAGAACGCATTGTTTATCTGTACATTTCACCACATACAATTCATACCCTGGTCGTTAACAAAGAGATATAAATAATATGTTATACACTGATAAATTAATTGCATGGAATTACAAAGTATTAGTTTCCACTTTTCTCCTTCTCTCTCTCTCTCTCTCTCTCTCTCTCTCTCTGCAACATCGTCTGGCAAGGCACCGGTTGGCCAATCAAACACATGCACAAACGCATTCCTGGTAGATTAGTTGTAACCTGAACACCTTGTTTCTACTGTTTGCCTCAGAATCATTGCAAGGACAGCTGCAGTGATACTTTCCTGAGTTGTAAAGAGCTGTGCAGTGCTTTGGTGTCTGATATGCCTTCAAACCTTTGAATCTTCTACCCAAATTGACCTTCTTGGATTGTATTTTACTGTCTCACCAGTACCTGAACATGGGACCACCAAACCACCAAACACCCCTTGCATTGTTTGGGTGCAGGTATGTTTAGGTCTGGATGCACACGTAAGCCCTTTTCCCAAACCCCACTAACACCTGGCTTTTGTCTGCAGTTGGAAAGGTTAAAATCTGCATTTAGTCCCGGGACAAATGACTCTGCAGTACACAGGTATTTATCGGCTCCAGCTCCAATCCGCAGTGATGGAAACACAGTACAAAGTCCTGCTATATACCAACCCAGTCTCACAGCAGTTCATGAAATGTTCACGTAATTGAATCTATTGATTTGTGTACACGGACATGTTTTTCAAATTTTTTTTCGTGATGGTCAGCCCGTTTTTTAAACTAATGTATTTCAATGGGAAGCATCTTTCGTGATCACAGAACGATTCTTTCTGCCAGTCGGGCTGCAGCAGAGAAGCTGTATGCAGCTATGCAATTATTGGTATTTTTAGCCCTATTAGTTTTAATCAACATTTATTCACAAGATCTTATATGTATTTCTTTTAATGTTATTATTATGGTCTCATTGCCAGGGAAGCTGGATTGCTTTGTTTATTGATCATTTTAAAACTATTCTTATATTTTAATAATATTATTTCGGTGAAATATTACAGTATGCTGTAAGACAGAACACTAGCTGTGGGCCCATATCCCACAATGCAATGCAGGCATTCATATCAGAGAATCGGACAGTGATCAGCGGGTCTTTAACGCCAGTGTGGCTTCAATGTACATATTTAATCAGTGGTTTTGCCAACACTATGTATAAGTCGTGCTACTCCAATTCTTAGTGGAAAAAAATTGCTTTCTTCCAGAAACGTAACACGATTTAAAAAATAGCTATGCTACTTAAGTGCTACTGGGTAATGTAGTTGAATTAGAAGCTTTTGTACATGAAGTAACCCTACTCCCCAAAATTGGTTTCAAGACAAAAATCTCATAAATAAGGGGATTTCCCATTTTATGTCATTCAAATTCAAAAGTATTTCGTTTCTCAATAGGCACAGTCATGAGCACGAGTGCATTGCAATTCATTATTACTGCTCCTAAAATGCAATGTGGATATGGTCATTAAGTTATAACAGTGCTGCCATAAAGTGCTTTGTTAGCAGGCTGAATGTGCTCATGTCAGTCACACATCAGCACTGGAGACATGGTTATATTACAACAATAGAGTGACTTTCTCTTTATACAGATGAATGGATACGGTCGCAGAGATGTGAATGGCCAATCAAAACCATTGAAATAATGTAGCTGGTGTTCTTGCAAGTAAATACAGCAGAAAACAAAATACAGCAAAAGTTAATAATAGAGTGGTCTAAACCCGAATTTGCACACATTCCTTCCCCGGCAAAATGAACCATTGGAGACATGCATTCCCCTCAGCTCTCCTTGACTGATTGACAGGGAACTCTCCGGCATGAATATTCATAACCACAGTCCCACCAAGCTTTCTCACAGCTAGAAGAAAAGTAAGTTTGCCAGGGGAGAGAAGATCGCTGCTGGCTGCTCACTTCATGTGGAAATGTGGGGCTTCTATTCATCTCCCTACAGGCATTTCCTAAAAGAATAAGGAAGGGGAGAGTAGTGGGCCATCGGTGGTGTTAGGGGGGATGAGGGGGATTGGGGATGGGTGGTGTGGGGGGGTGTGCCTTCAGTGAAAGTTGACAAGATTTAAGGATTTGCTTGGCTCAAGCTTTTGTCTCTGCCTGCAGTTAAGAGTGAATATACATGATTCCACATCTCTTATTCACGTGAATTAGCAATCGTCAAAACAAGAATCTGACAATGTAAAATTAGAAGGATGAATGGAAAAGGAGAAGGTATCTGGGCTAGCTTAGTGCATGCAAACAACACAAAACATACAATTACTTGCACGAGGGGAACGAAAAGAAAAAATAAACGCTGGAACGGAACTATTAAGATTGATGCGCTGAGGCGACGGGTGACAGCTGAAACCCTGGGAATGGGTAGTACTGGTTGAAGGGTGGGGGGGGGGCGGGGCAGTGATGAGGAGTTGACAGAGGCCTCTTAGCAGTAAAAGACCACTGTGTGTAATCTCTTTTAATTGGAATGTATGGAAGACAAGGCTCTCAGAGGGGATCAGTTTGCCTTAAACCTGCTTAATTATATGGGATCATGTTGGACGGTTGGGTTCGAGTCGAAAACGCGCAGGGAGGATGAAGAGATACAAGCAGAGGAAGAGAAAAGAGGAGGAGGAGGAGGAGGAGGAGGAGAGTAATGCTGGCATGGCATATTCCCTATATGGAAAAGTCATTCTAGTATTCCTATAGACACTTACAGTGTGTCTTTAAAGCAAGATTGCAGACATCAAATGGTACTTTATGGCAGTTTTTTTTTTTATTTCCTGTGGTATCACCATCCCTGCAATATTCCTATCAATAACCTTAAAAGGGCTTTTATGAGATATATAATGTTTCCAAGGTGCTCAACAGTCACTTTCTTAGTGGCCATATGGCACTTTATGGTCTTCTCCAATCTCTTATGGTGTCACTGTAACATTCCTATAACATTAGGATTTGATGTGCTCGGACAGTCTGCCTGGGGCATGCAGTGCTGAGTTTATAGTGGTCTTATCATAATTTATCTCCCCTTTTATCTCTCATGGTTTAGCTATAATATCTCCGCAGAGGTTTTAAATGTTTCTAGCGATGACTTTATAGTGAATTTATTGCAATTTGTGGTGATTTTATCTTCCTCGGATGACTTTGACTCAATTGTAACTACTTAAAAGTCGTTGGTTATGTCTCTATAACAACTTTCTAAAATGTATTATATGATTATTGTAGTTGTTATGAGGGTGCATGAAGCTGTTTAAGGGTTATGTATTTTGTTTATATTCAGTTAATAGACACATACATTCCAACTTCCTCATAGTTTCCAAGAAGACATTTTGGGAAAGTCAGGCTAGCTGCTTTCTCCTGTCTCCAGTCTTTATATTTAGCTAAACATGTCCTGACTGGTCCATTGTACAGTAGTCGCCAAGTTAATTTCTGAGATGCAGCAGCATTGTTTAAAAGAAGTCAGACAGGGCAAAAAAGAAATCAGATGATCATATCTCCAGGTTTGCTAAACTTATTTGAAAGAGAAATCACAAGTAAATGACGAAGACTGATTCACACAGTTTCACTTTTACCGACAAATAAAGTGGTTTAGATAATCTCGCTAAACAGTTGACTTGTTTACAACTAGTCTGATTATTTTGTAGATGTACTATATGTCACACATCAGTATGAAGTGAAATAATAAAGGCCTCCTAACAATCACTCTGTCTGAACAAACAAAGTTTTCCAAAAATGGGCTGTTTTGGCTTGATATGTCTCTTGACCTGACTCGCCAACATTGCCACATTTAACAGTTTCCCTCTGCAGATGAGACATTCCAGTTTGAGATAACTTTCCCCTCTCCACAAAAAAAGCTATGAGCCAGGTAGCTTTCACTGTCCAGTTTGATTTGAGTTCTTTTGGCCGTCTCAGGTTCTCAGACAGTCACGAGGGCTGAGATGTATCAACATTTCTTTGAGCTGTGACAAAACTTTCCATCACTTTCGCCACATTTTGTTAGTTTCAATGGTTATTGCTTATTTCTCCTATTTGGATATCTTTGAAAAACACAATATAAAAATGTTCTGTTACTACAAAACTACAAAAAATAAAACCCAATGATCCTTTAATAACAATGTCCTCATCGTAATATCAGAAAGCAACATATTTCAGCATTTTTTTTTTTTAATCTATTCCTTTAAGAAAATTGTTCAGGCTGAGTATAGACTCTCTTACTCCATCAGCAACACGTCATGCTGTATTTTAGTCTAACTTAAGCTAACCCCAGGCGTATACATTTGCAGAGGAGACAGGGGTTTTTGTTTGGGAAACTTGTATACACATGACCTCACTACCAAACATGCTTCATGCAGTCCAACGCAATGTGAAGTTCTATGTTGTCTCATAAATAAATAAACTCAACCTTGCTTACATGACACACTTTGTTAGAGTTGTGTGTCTCTAAGACACTTAAAGCAAAGCTGCAGACAAGTATTCTGTTAAGATGCAAAGACACACACACACACACACACACACACATTGTGGGGAACTGTCAGTATGGGCTTTGTCAGTAATATGCAGACTGCTTGGTTGAATTAAAGGAATGTAGTGAAATAGGAGCTTGTCATGCTCCCTCTGTCTCCCTTCCTGTCTCCCTCTCTCTTTTCCTAACTGCTTCCCGCTCTTCCCTGTTTCGTGCCTTGTGGCTATCCACACTGCAACGTTATTGTCTATCTCCCATCTCTTCACTGGACGTTCCTATGATGAACAATGTGGTACCAGCCCCCCCTCTCCCCTCCTCAATGTCATGGTGCAGGCGGTTTCCTGTCTGCCTCAAAGTTGCTAAATGTTGTCTGGATGTTTGGCCGACATGACGACGGGGTCGGGGTCGGTGCTGGTAGAGCCTGGCGACTGCGGCTGAAGTCTTTTTCCAGAGGGCAGGCATGGACGGTCAGCGGACTTTGGGTTTGAGGGAGGAAGAGGACTAAGAATAGGGGTTGGGCGGGAGGGTTAAAGTGGTCGAAGGGGTCTGGCATCTTAATCTCTCTCCCAGCCCCCCCCCCCCCACCGCTAGCACCACCTCCCCACCCTGTAATGATCTCTGCGGCAGTGTGACCCGGTTCTGGCTCCCAGAGACTCGGGACCGACGCTGGGCCACAGCGAGACACAGCGACCATTTTCCCATGGACGCGGTGCTTCCAGGCCCATCATTACCATTTAATATCCTATAATATAACCCCGATTGCCCCCCACTCATCCCCAAAACAGCCTCCACCAGGGGAATGGAGGGGGCGGGGGGCTGCCCACACCGCAAATAAGCCAGGATACTCAATATCCCCCCTCTTTTATTTGGATCCAACCAGTGCATAGCTGCACAACGGCTCCCAGTCATTACGGACAGGCCACTAAGTAGAGGCTACTGTGAATTGGATAAATAAGCATCACTGAGACGATGCAAGAGCATCAGGAAATCAGAATGAAATGCTGGTTTCATTCAGTGTTGGGAAATAAGGTTCTGGGATGTTGTTTGCCTTGATAAATCAGAACTGGATCAGTATTATGACATGGTGGTTAGTGGTGTGATTTCCCAGTTTGTTTCATTGTTTGTCTACCATTAAGTGAGCAATGTTAATGTTAAGGCTTGATAACCAAACAGGTCTACCGGGCCCAGGCCCAGGGGTCCAAGGGCTCAGGGGGCGACCAGAGGTCGTGCACCACTCTATTTTTTTCAGCGGCACACAACAAAGTGGAAACAGGAAGCATGGACGAGTTTGAGAGCAACCGGATGCCGGGACTCTCAGAGTGACTGCAAGTCTCTCTTGTAAACTTACTGGGCTAAGATGAGTTCTTTTATGGTGAATGAAAGGCTTGATCCGACGAAGTAGGTCATCGAATCGTTGTGCAGACATTGTGAAGTATTCAAAGTGCTTCTCTTCTTTTCTTCGCCATTGTTTACCTTTTTCTTCTTCTTCTAGTCCATAGAAATAGCAAAGTCGGTAGCCTTTCCTCAGTTGCGACACCTCTGTTCAGGAGAAGACTGCAACTAGTGTCACGACCACCACGCGCGAGTAGAAATAGTTACGGCGCTCCCATGACGTCACACTGGCGCACGACAGGTCGGGAACGGCAAGTATACCGGACGTCTAACGTTGCATTTAAATATCGGCACCATGTCGGTCATAGTCAATGGGCTTCATCATTCATGTCAATAACAGAGCTAAAGGTCCTACTGAAAAACTGAAAGAGTAGCCTGAACATTACTCTGAAGATGTCACGAGAAAGAATCCATCATGGTACATTTTAAGTTAGTGTCCATTCCTCAGTTTATCTATAGGTCATTACAGGAGCAGTTGTTTTGCATCACAGTCAGCTTCCACCCTCGCTCGTTTTAACGGAACAAGAAAACTAAACGACATGCTAAAACGTCTTTAAAAAAAAAACGTTTTAACATGTAGCTTAGCTAATTCATTTAAATGTGGCTTGTATAGCCAAACTTCTCTCTCTGAAGAATGAGCTTTGAGCATCCGATCATAACATGGGGGCAACTGGGGTCAATTTTGCAGAAATTACTACAATTATGTATATTTAAATATAATTAATCTTGTCAGATTCACTTTCAGTAACATGTAAAATACAATTACATACATTTTGAAAAATAAGAGGAAACTTTTAGGGGGTGCTTGGGATGCATTTCTACTTTGCACTATTGCATTTACTGATGTTTATTCCCATTTCCACGTCTATTTGAACATGTGCAGTATATGTAAGGTCTGCATGCGTGTACATGTTTGCGCACACGCAGTGGGGATTCAGAGATAGCTTTGGAGGCGTATTGGGTATCGAGGGGAGAAGAAATCCTCTGAAGAGCTTCATTCACAGAGCCAGGATACTGATAAGAAGCAAAGCAGAGCCGCCATAAATCCACCCTCTGTTCAGTCTCTCTCACTCCACTCTCCTCCAGTTCTTTCTGCTCCCTGTGAGAAAGTTTTGGAGATGATGAGGAAGGGGGGGTGGGGGGGAGCCCTGCAGGCTCTCAAAGTTTAATTAGCAGGATTAGAATCCAGAAGTAGAGAGGGGGAAAGAAAGAGAGCAGTAGACAGGGAAAACCTAAAAAACATGTCCATCTGCAGCTGTCTGCTATTATTTATTGCTTAAAACGTTTTTCTCATGAAACAATTCTAACAGGAACTAGCTAATTGTGTTTGTTGTCAATAATTCAGTAAATAACTTGATTTAGTGGTATGTCGTCAAAGCAAAATATTCATGTCTTTGCCTGCATGAATAATGACAAATAAAGTTCTATGATAGATGATCTCTCAGTATATGTGCGCCTGCTCTACCCACTGAGCCACTATGCAACAGGTTTTAAAGTGGACTTATTATGCTTTTCCGTATTTTCTGTCATATCTACAATGTTATAATGTCGGACCGGTTCAAATAATAGAGTAATAAGTAAACGTAGCTCAGACAAATCACCGTGAGCTAAAACGTTTCCAAGTGTTCTTAACGCTCCTGTTTAAAGGGGTGATAGAATATGATTATATAGGGTAATTCACACTGTTCCTTAAGGTCTCCTAATAGGGTATGTAACATTGGTTGGGCTGAAAATTGCCTGAGTGCTATTTTATGGGCTCTTAACTGCCCATACTCCAAACTTTTATTTATTTATTTTTTTTCTAACTTGTAGCACTTTGAGATCTTTTGATGAAAAGGGCATTATACATAAAATGTATTATTATTATATTAACTACCCTGTGAATATGGCCCTATTTGTAACAAGAGCTTTTCTTCCAAATATGGTATGCTCATGAATATTTAGATGAGTTGCGCGCTGATTGTTTTGTGCAAACTACATACACATACATTGGAGACGAGACAGAAGGTTTCATATTTCAGACACTGCAAAGTTATACATTGTTTGTTTGCTATTTTGTTATTAAATTCACTTCTGAGACTTTTTTATGCGAGAAATCAACTATATAAAGCTCAAATACGGGCCATTTTACGAAAATTGATGGCTAATTGCAAATTTGGTAAGATGTGTCAGACTTCAGGAGCTCCACACAGTCTGACGAGAACGCCTGGGCTCCATACCCAGGACAAAGTCACCGATTCTGGGTTAATGGACTACCGGGGCTCAGGGCTCCGCGGAGCTGGCCGGCTGCCGGCTGCCGGCATAACTAGAGTATATTTACAGTTTGAATTTCGTCACGGCATGTATATCACAGCTACACTAAGGCCTTACAAAGCTTAGCTAACACTTTTGTCCGATTTCAATTTAATGCATTTTTGAGAATTTCTAGGTCTAGGAGGAGGCTAGCTATCAATGAGACTCGCAGACAAGAGGCGTTTATTTCCCCGATCATTTGTTTAAATAACTCAACACACATATCCATTATAAGATTAACTGGAACCTGTGGTAAGAGATTGTGGGCGTAACAAGCTTGCTGGCCGCGCTCTCACTCACATACACCGGCCATTTA
>NC_135871.1:8341102-8383602 GCF_031162955.1 Sander vitreus | reverse complement strand
CATGATGCATTGGAATGTGTGTTTCTGGGGCTGACTGGGGCAGGGTCGAGATGGGAGTCCTCCAAGTTTATTTAAGCAGGCAGGTTCACTAAAAACACATTCTTGTTCACAGTAATTTAGCCAAGAGGGTGAAGGAAAGTTTACACACATATACACACTTTAAAAAAAAATGCTGTTGGGTATGTCTAAATGCAGGAGTTGCAGGAAAATGAGGGATCACTCGGTCAAGAAAAGCTGCACATTAAAAACACTGATGACAAAACCTTTACCAACTCTAGCTCCAATAAGAATAAAGTATTTAGGCATGCAGAGTTTCAGCAAAGAAGTTCTGCTAAAGAATTAAAGAAAAACTTCAGAAAAAAGGCTGCTCTTATTAGAGGCTGCCAAAGTCTGGAGTGGCATAGTCAAGTACCTCAGTAGTTTTAAAAAATACTTACATTTATCTTGTCTGTCTATAGGCCCAACTCCCAGCCAGAATGTCAATCTGTTGGGCTCCAGTCACAAATGCATCACCCTAAATGTGAGCTTACTCCATTCTTCCCTCTTCATCTGTGACTTGAAGGTCCCAGGAGACCTGAGTGGAAAGAGGAGTAGGTCTTAGAGGAGTTGGATGAGGAAGAGGAGAAAGAGGCCAACAATGTCGCTGATGGTCCCAAAGCTTATAGGTCATCCGGTTACATCTTGCTCTGTTTGTTGTCATGTAGCGAGGTGATGTCATGATTAAAAGTGTTGAGCCACTGAAATGAACGCTTGCGGAAAGCTTTGGATGTCCCTCTGGGGCTGAATATCTCCAGCCCCACCGTGATCTTCAGATATATATATTAAAAAAAGAGTTTTTTTTTTTCCTTATGTACAGTATAGGTTTCAATACCAACTGTGACACTGCAGCGTAACCCTAGTTCTCTGACCTCGGAGAAGAAATATACACACAGAGCTGAGTGTGTGTATCCAGGAAAGATTTCACTTAGAAGAACAAATAAAGGTATCTAATAAGTGTAAGACTAAGCATTGCTGCACACAGACCTACTGGAACATCTTCCTGTTGGACAGTGCTGTCTTGTTGAAGCTAGCTGCAGCTCACATCCTGACAAACAGTCTTTGTACTGTAATCATTCCCATATGTTTGCCAGTGAGTTGAATTCTGTTCTTTGGCTTCCTTCTGCAATTGTCTAACAAGACCCCCGGAAAGCTTTTCCCATGATATATCACTGAGTTTAGCAAGGGGCAGATATAAACAACAATGCAATCATGTACCTAACAGTTGAAATAATACAAAACCATTAGAAACAGACTAAACCAGAAAGACTGAGACAAATGTAAGTATGAAGGATGACAGATTACAAGCACCCCCAAAGACCTTCTCCCTATGACATATAATGTATTTCTTTCTGTTAGTTAGCTCATGGATGAGTAATGGGTGTTAAATTAGCATACAGAGAAGACCTTTTCCCATGACATGCAATGTCAAATCTGTTCTAGCTTACAGTGGATGACTGATGGGTGTTAAATCAGCATGGAGTCCTTTTGAAACACAGTATCAATTGCCTGAAAGGTCCAAATGTCCTGCAGTACACAGAATGATCTAAAGTTGGCCCCATGTTGATCCCACTTACCCCTGTCCTCAGTCCTCTGTCCCCCATGTTGACCTCAGGACCACTCTCTGCTTTTCAGTGTCGCCCTAATGGCTAAGCATACTCTCCGTCTTTCTCCCTTTCTCATCCTCGCATTCTAACACAATACGGTCATGTCCGGCCGATGAATCAATGGCTCTGTTTGGGCCATGAATGGACGGAACGACAGCAAGTGAATAGAGCGGCGAGGAGGAAAAAGAGCAGTTTATGTGCAGAGAGTTGTAGCATTGAAATAAAGGGTCGTAATGGACTTGTGCAGATGGAAGACAGAGGAGGTCAGAGAGAGTCAGGCAGAAAGATGAAGACAATAACTGCAATGCACCCCATGGGGACTTCTGGGAGAAGGTCAGAGGTCACCATGCTCGGGAGAAATTCATATCCGAAGCCCTGTTGGCCCTTAAACTCTGAACGCTGCTACCAGCCTTTATTGCTCCAGACGTCCTCTCCCATAACCCCCCACATTCCCTCTCTCTCTATTTCTTTCTATGTGCACTCTCTTGAGTGTATGTCTGTGTGTATGCAGATATGTTAATATTAATGCTTAAATCTTTAACCAGGTGAAGTGAGGTTACATATTACAAAAAATACCTAGCCACGATATGCTTTCTGTGTGACTGCCCTGTTATACAGTATCTCCTCAGCCAGGTTTATATTGCCATTGCAACTGGAGCCCGTCAGACAGAGGGAGCATGTCTGCGCCATGCCAGTCATGCGGAACAGGGAAGTAAACTGGGGGATAGCCTATGTAACACACAGGGGGGGGCTTTTGAATTACAGCCTTGGTCTTTGGCGAAGGCCTGTGTTGGGTTAAGTGCTGGTTTGCAGTCTGGTCAGGGACGGATCGTAAAATGTGAGGATGGTAACCTAAAGGGACTAAATTTCCCTTTCAAAAATTCATAAAGTACTTAAATCATGAGTTTCAAGAAGATGAATTGAAATTGTAATGATCTCAGGGGGTAAAACTGGATCCAGGCAGTAAACCTTATAAGCGAAAACAGAGCGTTCATAACAAAACCATCAATTATAGCTTGAGAACGTAGAAAAAGTATACTATATGTTTCCTATGGTTTGTAGGCTATATAAAATAATATTGTTACAGCATACTGTGATAAGAAAAACATGAATTAAAACTGTATGATAACTGTCTCTGATGTTTTGTCCTTACTACTACGGTGTTACAGCTGCACTTCTGAGAAATCACCAATTAAATCAGTGGCATGGCAATGCATTCTATGACTGGATGTATAAAATCCATCACATGTCACAAGCACATCCATATTTGAAGCTTATAATATATAAAGCTTAAAATAGTTGGAAAGAAACAACCAACCAACCAACCAACCAACCACCAACAACAATTCAACCAACAATGCTACTTATACTTAATGCATGAGTGACAATAATCTAATATATTATTGTATCACGTTTACATGGGCCATTCTCTGCATATTTTTACTTTTAATACTTTGATACATTATTAAGTCTCATTTATACTTGTAATGGAGTATTATTACAGTGTAGTATTACTATTTACAGTATGTCGTGTTTCCACTGTACGTACAGCTCTGCTCGACTCGACCTGACTCACTTTTTTGGTACCAGTACTTTTCTCTTTTTGTTTTCCACTGTGGTTAGTATCCCCTCAATGTAGGCAGGTTTCTCAGCTGATGAAACATCTTCAAAGCGACACTCACTGAATCCTTTCATCGGCAACCAAACAGAGGAACATCTGCGTCAATTGTAGTATGTAATGTATATTGTGTACAGCGTGGTTTTGTGGAATACCACATCACATTTTTTCATCTGGGTGGAGTGAAAAAAGCAATTGCGGATGCTATTGACTCTAGCTCCACTACTTTGTTTCTTCTTTCTCCTCTCAATTTCGTTCAATTTCTATATGTGGCTGTTGAACTACTTCTATTCATCCCCACAAAATGAAAATGTAAAAAACAAACACTTGCTATGTACTAGACAATTTTCCCCAGAAAGCACCTACAACTTTTCAAAACAGACTAACTATAGGAGATCTAAAATGTTATGCCATATCAAACAGAATTAGGGTTGGGCAGAAATATGATATATTCAAAGACAGCCTCTTTTGTGGTCACTATGTTACTATGTTTATGTACACACAGCCTTTGGCTTGGTTAAAGGTGACTTGAGGCACAAGAAAGCACATTTGCATTGAATTTATTAGCATTTAACCAAAATCGTAATCCTTCCCCAACCTCAATGCCTAAACCTAACCACACACGGGCCTCAGGATGTAAACCCCACTCTTCGGTATTATAGTCCTGCATTTTCTACAACCCCATGAAGGAATACTTCAGTGTGAGAAGGGAAGACTGGAGTTAAAGACCATGGTGAACTCTGGAGCTCCATGACCCAGACATGGACCTCAGGGTATTGGTGAGGTGTATCAGTGTTGGTGGTGTTTGGCTGTAACTGAGCCAGACTGACAGCTGCTGTCTTTCTGCTCACTCTCTGTCATCAGCTCCAGTCATGTACCAACACTGCGCACACACCCAGCTCCAACCACCTGGCTCTACGCAGGGCATATACACACTATATATATATAGTCTGGATCACTGGGCATGTGTTGTGTGTGTATGGAAGGAGTATAAAAAAATATCCCATTCAAGTTAAATATACATGCTGGAATTTGATTTAAATGTAGGTAAAATTACTCTAATGAGAAGGAAATGCTCTACTAATTAATCTATAGAGCAATAATAAATCATTTATTAAACATTAGTAGTGTCATTAGTTACAACTTAGAAACCCTTTATAACAGAGATATTCAACAAGGGGCTGTGTCCTCAGAGTAAGTGCAGCGCAAAGATAAATTGGCTGATTTAAAAAGAAAAAAAAAACATTTAATTTATACATTGAAGATAAGCTTACTATAGTTACGGTAGCCACTATATGGTAGCCTTACAGTTAAACTTAAGGATTCACCGCCATTTATTTTCATCCATCCGGCCCAGTTTAATGCAACATCATTTTATACAGTTCATGTTCCCTACTCTGTCTCTCTTTCAGCTAAGGGGTCCTTGGCCTAAAGACATTGAAGACCCCTGCTTTATAAAGTTTGTAGCTTTATAAAGTGGTACAGAAATCTTGAATATTCCCCTTAATCTGTGTCTTTGCCAGTGGACACTGCCTGCATGTACAGCATGTGTGTCACAGTTCATCAGCAGTGGTATTAACATGTCTATAATCACTATTCATGTGTTCACATCCAATCTATATTTAAGCATGCCATGGGTGTTTTGGGTGGTGCAAAGGTCAGCTGGTATACGTGCTGTACATCTAGTCATATGTCTATATATTCCACCGACTTTAGTGGGGCAGACTTAACAGGGTCATGACTGTCTGTGAGCGCCACCAACATGATAATCTTCTCCTTCCTGACTGACCTGACTGACTCTCTTTGGCCATTATAAGACTTACAAATGTTCATTCATGCACCATCTATAAATTAAGAAAGTCAAGTTTGTAACATTAATACTTTAATAATATATTGACAAAAGATTAGCAACCCCTCTCAATATAACGCAGTCCAGTTTAACATCACGGAAAACTACAACTACAATAATAATAAAATAAAATAAGTTAGAAGGTGCTCTAAGCGACGCCACACGTTTTTTTAGGCTACAACATGTTTTGTCACATACAGCAAACATCTCCTCACTATCCGCTAGCTGCCTGTCCCCTGAACACACTGTGAAAAAAAACGCGGTCTCTGTAGACAGCCCAGGCTCCACAAACGCCAACAAAAACAAACTGCGCCAACCTGCACCACCAAACATAACAAACAGTGTTCCAGCCAATAACCGACAAGAAGGATTTGGGGGGTGGGGGGTTGGGGGGGTTAGTGTGCGGAAGGGAGGGGAGGGGACGGGATTAGGAGGAGGGAGGGGTGAGCTTGCCTCTGTTTTGTTTGACAATACTTTGAACGTCAACAAGAAGTGCCGTCACCCAACATCGCTTAGAGCACCTTTAAATTAACACCTCTCTGACAGTGTCAATCAGAACAGTATTACCTTTTAAAGGTAGATTTTTTGGCTGGGCTGTTGAACCAGATATTATTACATTTTACAGGCGTACCTAATAAAGTGGCAACAGAGTGTATTTCCACTTGACCAAAACATGGCAGAAACAACTATTGTTTCATATAGCTCAAAGTTAAAACAAACTGCCTAATGTGGAGCAGATGTTTTCACACCTGCCTCATTTAGTTCGTCTGAATCGCACTAGAGGTTGTTTGCCCCCGATGGTGCGGCAATCACACCCGGGTACGCACCAAAAGTGGACCAAACAAGCGTGCCGAGACCTGCTTGATGAGGTGGTCTCGGTACGCTTTCAAACAAACTCTGGAGTGGTTTGTTTGTGGTGAGAACGTGATCCGACCTCAAACCGCACCAACTATATACTCCACAAGTCTGAGCTAAATGTCTCCTGTAGTCAGGTGTGTTTAGCAATCTGCGATGCGGCAGAACAGCAGACTGTAGCAGCTTGCAGTTTTTCTCTCACAGACATAGACTGCAGTCAAGCTCGCCGTCCGTCACTTGCATTTCCGTGATCAAACCAGCAGCCGCTAAAGTTGGAGACAGACAGCGGCAGAGCAGAGCGAAACCAAACCAAGGGGAAGTCGTTCCAGGTTTACAAACTCATCAACTGATTTGGACCAAAGCAAACAAACTATAGGTGTGAAAACACACCAGCCCTGAGGGCTAAACTACTTCAATGTAAGCTCTCCAACACCATTACGAGGCATGTAAATCAGAACTGGTTGTGAGTTGTGAGGTTGGGGGCTCCTGAGTTGTGGGAGGATCCATTTCCAAACCACTCTTTCTGGTTTAATCCCCATGTTGCCTCTCTCATCAGCAACAACTGCAGCCCTGTGCAGGGGGGGGGCGTCAGGGGTCAAAGGTCAGGGCAGCTCCTTGGGCTGGACAATAGCCAAAGCGCCACCTGGAGTAAATCAGTGACCGGCTCAGGCGATTGTCCGTGACAGCCACCATTACCGTAGCCAAAGAAACACAGAGGAGGCAAAGGATTGTGGGTAAATATAAGGGGAGATACGTGCACATGTGCACACACACATTTACCAGTGTTGTGTCAGTGTTGACTGTCTGAAGGGAAGGGCCACAACTCACTGTTGCCCCAGCGTTACCCCCTACTCACCTCCCCCCAACCCCATGTGTGTGATTAACTGTTGGAAGTGGAGAAGGTGAAGGGTCTTGAGAGAGGGTATCATGGAGGGGTTTAAGACTGAGGTGTGTGTGTGTGCGTGTGTGCGTGCGAGCGTGCGTGCAAGTGTGCCTGTGTGTGCTGGGGTTGGGGGTCTCACTGAAGGGAGAGCTTTGTTTTTGGGCTCGTATTTCATAGAGCCTATTTCTTGTTTGTTGGTTCAAACCCACTCCATGTGTTGATTGGAAACAGGGGAGTCTGAGCTGGAAATAGTCTTTCAGTTCTTCTCTTTGCATGTTTGGACAAATGAATGGATGGATGGTTAAATATGGATGTATGTACAGTGAATGTCTTCTATCCACATACGGTACCTTTTCATACTTGCTAGTTTTTATTACCTTTAACCGGAAAGGAAAATAAAACCAGACTCTTATCATTCTGAACAGCCAACGTTTCAGTTTTTTTTCCGTTTTTAATGAAATGTATGATGCTTTCATAAATAATTTACATTCTAGGTGAGGACCCTTGACCCCTATGAAATCAGAATGGTTACTGACATGATTTGATTGGCGTAAAAGTGGAGTAAACTTTACCTATTTAGTATGGACTATTTCCATTTTATGGCACTTCATACTTCCGCTCCACTACATTTTGGATATAATATTCTATTTTTCACTCCACTTTCATAGCTGTGGTTTTTACAGCAGAATACAATTTTACATATACAACATACAGTATGATCAGCTTATAAAATATGGTACAGATGATGAACAGAACATAAAGTAGATCAAATTGAGTACTTTTACTTTAGATACTAAAGAAGATAGAGTACTTTATTAATTCAATTATTAATTAGGGAATGCACACACATTTCCATTAGCAGTACAATTATAAATGCAGGACTTTTACTTGTAATGAAATATTTTAACACCGGGTTACTTTTACTTACTCTGTTAAAGGAGAAGAAAGTTTGCGATTTGTAATCATAATCATTATTATTCATAAACATTTGGTTATAAGGAGGGAATCACTAAGCTAAATAAAAAGTGATTTATAAAGTTGTATTATGGCCTTTTGGCTTCTTGTTTTCACCAGTTGTTGATTCTACTGCTGTGTGTCCAAGTGAATGTGGAAAAAAAAGTGGTTTATTATCTTTTAATTTGAGGCTTCAAGGCAATAAAACTAACTAGAAAGTTTGAGGGTGTGAAGAGTTTTGATATTCACTGTGTGTTTGGATATTTGAATGGATTTGCCTCGGTGGTGGAGGCTCAGAGGGAGGGGTAGGGGGGGTTAGCATGACTGTTTGGGATACAAAGACATGTTGATAACCACAGTGGTCTCTCTGGCTCCAGCTGAACCCCACTGTTGGTCAGCATCGGCCACCGCTTGGCTACAGCCGTGTTCTCTGCTCTGTGTGTGTCTTCTGCGTGAAGATATTGAGTTGGTTTATTGCAGGGTTCAATCTGTGAGGAGAAAGAAGGGGGAAACAGAGGTGGGTGAGACAAGGAATGTAGAGCTGAGTAGGAGGAAAGAGATATCTGCTATGCACTTATTGGCTTTTGAATGATTTATGTAAATACACATTGGTGATTTTGGAAGTCTTTCATATTATTAATATAAAGCAGATATTGGTGGAAATAAACAGAGGATGTTATAGATTGTAGGGTTGGGTGCTTCTTGAGCATAATAGTAATTAGGTGGAAACAACAGAGATCTGAGGCACGCCAGAATGTGTTAACAAATTCTTATTTAAAGCTTTTTCAATTTGGCACTTTGCCTTCTTATGATTGTGACAGTGTATGTGGGGAGTAAGAGAGGACTACGAACGATGATATGGAATGCAGATATAAACAGTTGTGGGGTAGAAGAAGGAAATATAATTTTTGTTTCCAATAAACAGTCATGCCAATAATGTAACTGTACTGTAAAATGAAAATAAATGATTATTTCTAAGTCTCTGCTTATGTGTTTATATATCTATAAACATGTTTATGTGCCTATTTATGCATATTTGTGCATTCATATGTCTGCATTTATTTGTGTAAAAGTATCTGTTTTCCTATCCGTCTCCATGTCTGTGTGTATCTGTGGCTTTGTACATCAATACCCCAGTTTTATTTGTCTCATGCTGCAGAGGATCCAACGAGTTATGAGCACATGGAGGGATAAGGGTGGTTGGCGGCGAATCCACTGGGGCTGTTTGGTCAGAGGTTTCAGCAGCCCACCTCCCCCCTTTTCCCGGTCCTCAGCCACCCTGTCATTAGGGTGACAGTCAGGACCTGTTTAGCCCCAATTGGCCATGCTAATAACAGTTTTAATAACCCTGGCCCATGTAATATTTCACTGCTGTTTGTACCACAATGTCACGCTAAGAGCCCAGTGATGGAAAAACAGCTTCACTGCCGCAAGGATGGAATGACTTGGAGAAGTCTGTCCGGGTATGTGTGTGTGTGTGTGTGTGTGTGTGTGTGTGTGTGTGTGTGTGTGTGTGTGTGTGTGTGTGTGTATATCCATGTTTTTGTATATGACAGACTGACCATAAATTCTACTCTGCATTTGAGCTCAGATTTGTTTGTCCATGTGAGTCCTTTTCATGTGAACTTGTGTGGTTGCATGACTGTTTCAACTCAACTCAGTCGTCAGTGTAGATTTGCATTTGTTGTTTGTGTGCACACCTGTTTCTGTGGCTGTTTGTGCTATAGATTAACTCACTGACTGCATGTTAATCTTTTGCTGTGTGTCATGCGTTATGTAAGGCTTTTCCTGTTTCGACAGTAAGTGCAGCTGTTGGGTTGATGTAAACACAAACATGTACATTACTGCACCTTCATGTTCAGGCACATTTATTACTGTCACATCAGGTTGCATCAGAGAACTTCAGTCGGGGACTTCAACACGCCCACAGACACAAGGAGAAATTCTTAGGACTTGAGTCTGAACATGGATATGGAAAACAGCATCACATTTCTCAAGTATTGCAAATATGCTATCACTCTCACTTGAGTTTAGACAAAACAATTCATAATTGTCTTCAGATATTTAGTTTAATATGATGAATGCATTATAAAGCAACTAATAGAGAAGTCTTTAAAGAACAAAATAGTATGAGTTACTGTGGTTCTAATTAGCACAACTGTGTTCAAATCAAGTGATTCCACAGGCTACGATTACATCCGGTGCCTGTGCAGGTAATGTACCCTTTATATAGAAGCAATGATAGGTGGGGTATAGAGGTTTTGTAGATGATGGGACTTAATCATAGTTTATTTGTCATAACATAATATCTTTCCCTACCATGATATAGTTGCCACACACACTTATTATAGAAACAAATGTTTAGAACAAGACTAAGGGCTAGGTTTTACTCCGGGCGCGTACACGGACAGCTGCGGAGCCCATGGGCGCATAGTAGGTCTGTTTATGCTATCCGCTTGAAGTAGATCTCTATGCTATCAGTTGAAGCGCAGTGGCAGTCACAAAACAATGGCGGTACGCAGAAATCCACACACAGCCTACATGTATACCCTCTGATGACGACATTTACGTCACATAATTAATTTCGGTTTAAGAATCTACAGCTATGCTAGCAGCTCTGTGAGGCTGTACTCTGGCACAGCAATGCTTTGTACTGTGCAAAACTTAATTCTAAAGTTCAGTCAAAGTTAATATCAGGCTTCAACAATCTAAATTAGAAACTAGAAACAATTAAATGGGTATCTTCCAAAGTTGGTCTTTTTAGTATAAAATGTGTGGCTTTATCCCAACGTGATTTTATGTATTTATTTTAATTTAATAAAAAAAATGTGTCAGCACTTTGAGCTGCATTTTATGTATTAAAGGTGCTATAAATCAAATGTATTATTATAATTATTCATCCCTCAGCCCCGGCTCAGCAGAGAAAACACTGTCCAGGGAAACAAAGAGAGAGACCAATAACTCTCAGTATATACAGCATGTGAGGTTGTGTTTAGGTAGACTCACAAAAATCTGCTGTTAAACTATTTTAAGATATTGAGGAATTGTTTTGTGAAATCAATATCCATTCCTTGGATCAGCCCCTCTCGATTTGAATGGAAAATGCTGAGATGGAAACCCACACACACTCCTCTAGCTGCTTCAGCTCCTTCCACCCATGGTTTTGCCACAGCCAAGAAGAGGCAAAGAGCGAGACAGTCTGTGTGAGCTGAGTGAAACCTAATTCTCTGGCAGCCCTCACCCTCAGCCAACGCTGTGAAAGATAAAGACTCAGGGGGAAGTTGGGCCTGGGAATCCATCTAGCGTTGGCTTTTATTGGGCAGCCCACATCACAGAGTTGACCTTGAGCAGGTCTAAGCCCACCGGGGAGGGCTGGAGACGGAGGCCCGCGGAGCGAGTCGGCCGGGCGGCGGCTGGGGAGCATCAGGGATGAACCAGGGAGCTCTTTCATTCCCTGCCAGAGTGCCAATTGCTTCCAACTGGACCCACAAACAAAATCCAAATCCAAAAGAGAGACAGACAGTCAGCCAGAGAAACCTGACAGCAAATCATATCATATTACCACACTAAAGATATGGTCTTAAGGGACTATGTTAGCAGTTTTGCAAGTTTTAGCCCATGCTAACCCTTTCTGCAAACCATGTCCTTCGTTTACAAATCAAAACACATATTTTTTTACCATTCCAGGCAGCCATTAGCTACCATTAATTTCTGTACAATACGAAAATCTATCAGCATACTTTTGAAACTTTGAGTTGTGTAATCCATCACCTTAAAAAACTGGTCTGCACTGATTTTTGTCAAAGTGACAAATGTTGTAGAGGAAGGGAAACCAATGGCTTCCATTTGGTTCTAGAGTAGGTGAAATTCAAGTTAGAAAGAAGTGAGCTTAGCAGACCTTCGTAGCTCGCTCCTTATCTTCGCTTGAGGCTAGCAGCTCGAGGCTACATTAGCCGTTGCTAGCATAACACACCCGAATCGCCCACCAAACCATTGGCGACATTGTGGGTAATGTAGAGGCCACGTTTTATCAAGGAAAAAATTGTATGAAATAAAAAAGAGGACAGATCTCTGGTTCTGCTGCATCAATTTTTCAATTTTTATTATTATGATCACAGATCGAAGATCATAGATCACTTACCACTTAAGCTACCACTGTGTTGGTAAAAAACTGTACCATCATACATTCACTGAATACACACACACACACACACACACACACACACACACACACACACACACACACACACACACACACACACATACACACACAGGCTAACAAAGTGTTTAAAAGTTCGGCGGCCAGTGGAAGGTTTCTAGAGCTGGTGGCCACGGGTCATAAATCAGCCGCCTCTCTGTAGAGTCTTTTGAAGAGAGTATGAGCAATTTATGAAGGCTTGCATAACAGAACCCAACACTCTGTTAAAAAACAGCCTGGACGCCTCTTTAAGGATTTGGTGGTGAAGCAGCATAAGAACCAGAGCGGAATCAATTAGCCTTAGTGTGTGATTTATGGGTGAGGTGAGCATGCCTTTTCTGTGTGGGAGCACACACACACACACACACACACACACACACACACACACACACACACACCTGTCACAGACAGTAGAGTGGATAGACGCCTGAAGGCTGAGCCCATCAGATTAACCATGCCAACGCGCTCGAACATTAATCAATGCCTGACGCACACATTTGCATACACCCACAACAAGGAATGTGTCCATGCACACATTCAACTTATCCAGAGATGGTCTTATTTACTGTCAGTGTGGAGAGTAAATACATGGCACTTTCCCGACACTTTGAAGCTGAAGGAACATTCTGTGCAGTATACATTATGCAACACTAGCATTCACTTTTAGCATGTCCGCAGCCGGTGTTCTCAGCTCTTACAGTTACTGACCAACAGACATTGGTGAGTTTTTAGATCCACTCTCTGGAATGTGCAGTGTTTTCCACTCTCCATGTGCTGTAGATTAGTCGCTTTGTTCTCTGCGGTGCTGCCATAACACTCGCTCATTAATCACACACTTACAGTAGTCCGCTCTTCCACCATCTCTCCCTTCATGGCTGCCAGCTATTCCAAGGGTGTGAACTCTCGCTGCTGCTAAACCACAGCTTCATCCAGCCAGCAGACGGGAGGGAAAGTGGGTCAACAGAAACCACACTGGAACAACCTGAAAGCAGCAGGAATGCAAGACCACCTCCTATTCCTCTGGCTGTATGGGTGTCTGTTAGGATTAACAGTGCTATGTGTGTCAGCCTTGGTGAAGCCACCAGCTAGATTTGGTCTTGGAGTTTTCATCATTTAAAAAAAAAACATGAGACAATTTATTCGTCAGCACTCCTTAAGGACAATATTTAAGACCGTAGCATGAAAGTTTATGATAGTTAACAAATAGTATCTTCTCAATGTAATTGTTCACAGGAAATTAGTTCATATTTGTGATATTGACGAATCACGTTGTATTTAGAGTTTTGCCACAATCTTAAGGCTGGTAAAGTGGTGTAGAGCTGCAAAGATTAATCAATTGTTCGATTAGTTGTCAACTATTAAATTAATCGCCAACTATTTTGATTATTGATAAATCGGTTTGAGTCCTTTTTGAGTCAAATAAGTAACATTTCTCTAAATCAGCTGATGTGAATATTGCACTATACACCCATTGAAAGTCCAAAAGTGTGATCCCAGTGACACCTAACAAGTCAAACAGCAGGGTATCCTGTCAAAGTATTTGCATGCCTTTTGCATCAGTCTTTCTACTCTCCGCAATTATGTGTTTTGGGTCTTGTGCCTCATCATTCTAAATCAACATGATTTCAAGAAGCTCCTGGGAATCCTAGGCCTTGTATAGTGTTTCTGTCACTTTCTGTCACAGCATTACACTTGACTGTTTTGCTAAAAACGTTTTACTTGTACATGAACAGATTCTTTCCTGTAGCTTTTTGAATCAATCATCATTTATAATAACACCCTGTTTGCACTGTGAACTAACAAAGTTGATTAGTCTCCATGCAGATGTAGAACTTATAATCCTGTCCTGTCATAACACTCATAATAATACATTTCCAAATAAATCACAACATGGAGCCCTGTGCTCCACTCACATATTGGACCTTTTAGAGGCGACTCGGAGCTGTTTGAGTGTCAATGTCACTGTCCAACAGTCTCTGGGTTAAATCTATCATGAGCTTTCAGACTTTAAATCAGAGCAGCATGCAACAGGGGGTTGAGTTTCCCTTTGCCGGAGGCCCCGGGGTCCGAGACCTCGCTCGCTGTCTTTGTTTCCAGCTTTCAGCCATGCCCACACTAAAATATACACACACACACACACACACACACACACACACACACACACACATACATACATACTCTAAGCCCCCTTCCCAAAATATCTCTTGCACGCTATACTCTTGCCTTTCGTTCCACTTCCACCCCCTGCCTGTTGTCGTTGCCTCCTCTGCTGCCCCCACCCCCCACCCCTCTTTGTCGAGCCAATGGTGAATAAGCATTTTTCCACAGCTTTACTTTGTCTTAGTTAACCCTCCCAACTACCACCGCCACAGTGCCCCCGCCACCTCTCTATCTGCTAGTATGTGGCCCATCATTAATCTGCAGCACAGCCTAAAATGACCCCTCAAAAACCAGCCCACAGGGGCCACTGTTGGGAAAGAGGGGTCCTTCACTTCTCATTAGGAGCCAATAGACGCCCCCCTCCCATTCCCTGACTCCCCCTCCCCTCCCTCCCCATTGCTAGCTCACTATGTCACACTAATCACATGTGCTCATTAGCATGGCGCCCCCATTCGGGTCCTGCCGTGCATTATCAGGGAATGGAGGGGAACGGACGCCTCTCTTTTTGTCGGAGCTGGCTTTTAGAGATGCAAAATATGATACCCATTCAGCCCCTTCACCTACTCACGCTACCTCTTCGACACCCCCCCATCCCTCCCTCCTTCACCAGCCCTGGTTCAAGGAAGTTCTCCCCTGATCCAGTGACCCGTGCCAAGTCTGAGCTAGCGCTGTGCCAGTCTGCAAACCCCCACCTCTCTCCGCCTCTCAATCAGACGTGTTGATGAGACTTGAAGCCGTCCGAGCCTGGGCACGCTGCACAAGTCACAAGGCTCTCAGCTGAGTCAGTCTCAGCCCTCAGTCTGCCACCCAGACTGTGGTGGACTCAGCCTAACACCTAACAAAGCCAGCACAGCTTTACTTCACTGTGGTTTCCAAAGGTTTAGCTAAACTCATGATGATCAGCAAAGGATGAGGCATGGGAAAAACTTGCTAAGGGTAGCAGCACATGTGGACGCACGCAACCATACACACAATATGGGCACATACACACAGATGTTCCGCGATTCCAATGCCAGTTAACAATAATGAAACATGATGTAACCAAAATATTATTTCATAATTAATCCAATAACGTTGCCAATGACGCCCTGGATTAAACTGTAAATCCCTGCGTTGTTATGGAAAGTGTAGTGTGACAACACAGTTCCAGTCAACCCTGTATTATTTCACACTGTCAGATAACACACACTGGCCCTCAAGTGTGCAGACTTACAGACTTTAACTGAATAACAATTTATGTTGCATGCCATGTTTTTAATCCAGCTCTTTGTGATGCATGTGAGACTCTTCAGTTTAAATAATGCCACTTTTCAAGGATTACTGACGTGTTTGTTGTTCTTTGCGATTCTGACTCATGTCCAGTGCTCAGAAAACACTTGCATGAGTATATATTGTACATCTAATGTGATCAGTGGTAAAGCAGTATTCAAATGTGTTACTGGGGGCAACAGTAGCTCAGTCCGTACTACTGGGCACTGCCAAGGTTCCCTTGAGCAAGGCATCGAACCCCCAACTGCTCGGGGCACCTGTCCATGGGCAGCCCCCTCATTCTGACTTCTCTCCCTTGCATGTGCATGCATAGGTCCTGGGCATGTGTGTGTATTTCGGACCTGTGTGTAATGTGTGTAACTGTAACTGAACTGTAACTGAATTTTGTAGTATTTCCCTTTGCGAGATTAATAAAGTATGTCTTTTTCTACTTCTTCTTTTTCTTCTTCTCATAATGACAAATTCTGGTTTGTTACCTCTCCTTTTAGCTCTAGAAATATCCAGTTCTGTAGCTGCTAAATGTTTTACTATGTTCACATATGTACATATGTTCCTTCCTTTGCCACACTAAGCTCTCTCCTCTCGCTTTCCATTTGTGTGCATCCAGTCCCAGAAATGCTTGTTACTAACCTAGCTCTGGGGAGCTTATTCCCCAGAGTCCTTATGTTTTTGTTTTTTCACCCAGCATGTTTCCTTGGATTAAGGTGGCACCAAAATCATGGTTGCAGATGTCGCTGTGGTCCTGCTGCACGCCCTGCTATGCCCTGTTACACCCTGCTACGCTCTAATAATGACAAATTCTGGTTTATTATGACTTGGGTCTTAGTTTAGCAGGATTAGTAATCATTTCTATTGGTATTGGGACCCATAAAGATTATGGCTGAGATCATGGAACACAGCAACAACATTACAAGGCCCAATTAAAAATAGCCATACAGTCATACAGGTTGTAAACAAGCCAACACTACTGCTAGATTAGAGGCATACCTGAAAGTGAGCTATAAAATGTCTGTGATAATCCCAAATCACACAGTAAAGTGTGTGCACACAAGAATGGCAAATTAAAAGATGAAGCTGCTCTATAAACGGTGATGGAGGTTTACAACAAACATTTTGGGTAATACTTTTACTATTCACCTAAGCCTTCCAAATAAAAAAATAAAAAAGGCCCAAGCTGTCAAAAAATGTCACTTTAAATCTGCATTAATCATTTTTCAGCAACTTGGGGAAAACAAAACAAGCTGTAAAAGTTGTAGACATTTAATAACCTTGTAATGTCGTAGTGGCGAACATATTAGCACACAATTTCCTTTTTATACATGCAGCAGGCAAAGAGCAACGTGGTCAGGTTTCTGGCCACCTTGATGATAGTAAGTTCCCTCTCCTTTTAGCTCTAGAAATATCCAGCTCTGTAGCTGCTAAATGTTTTACTATGTTCACATATGTACATATGTTCCTTCCTTTGCCACACTGAGCTTCTCTCTCCTCTCTCTTTCCATTTGTGTGCATCCATGTCCCAAAAATGCTTGTTACTAACCTAGCTCTGGGGAGCTTATTCCCCAGAGTCCTTATGTTTTTGTTTTTTCACCCAGCATGTTTCCTTGGATTAAGGTGGCACCAAAATCATGGTTGCAGATGTCGCTGTGGTCCTGCTGCACGCCCTGCTATGCCCTGTTACACCCTGCTACGCTCTGCGGTGCCCAGCTATGTCATGCTACGCCCTGCTATGCCCTGCTACATCCTGCTACGTCCGGCTACGTCCTGCCACACCCTGCTATGCTCTGCTGTGTCCTGCTACGTCCTGTAACGCCCTGCAGTGCCGTGCTATGCCATGAACGACTACAACTACTATTTCTAGTCATAAGCTATGTTTCCATCCACACATTTTTATCCGAATTAAGTGATATTGAATGAAAAATGCCTTATGGAAACAGTAAACGGAGTATGGAAACGTTCGATCCCATCGGATTTTCTCTTGATCGATATACGGCTTATGCGATAAACGCTGATGGAAACGTTATTTGCCGAATAAATAATGAATTGCAATTAAGTTTTAGGTCATTTTATGGTTGCAACCCGCCACAAAATGAAGAAGAAGAAGTTTTAGTTAATTTCCGCCCAGTATACCCGCTCTGTTTGCACACATGGCGGGTGTCAACAAAGACAGATGGAAGTGGGCGAACAAGGAGACGCACTACCGGGAGTGCCGACACAAATGTCCCTTATGATGCAACGATCGTCTACCACAGCCTGTAGTACGATTGATGGCCAGCCCTTTCTATTGACAAAATCCCTGTAGTCTTCATCAGGGGGTCTAATCGGGACGTGAGTCCCGTCTATTGCGCTATACACAATGCACAAGGTGTGCTCTGGAGTTACACAGCGAGATATCATGTGCCTCATCCACTCCAGGTAGGTATATATACCTTCGCATCATCCTCGTTCGTATGGCATTGCACACGGCGTAAACACACCGGTGCACGGTGGTCTTGCTGACCCCAAACGTTGCACCTACCACTCTTTACTCTGTGCATGTAGCCAGTTTGTAGAGCGCAATGGCGATACGCTTCTCGGTTGGAACAGGAGGGCAATAGCTTGCGACATCTGGGGAAAGGGAAAATTACACAACAGGTCAAATGTTGTCTTGGTCATCCGAAAATGCTTCAACCAAAGGGTTTCCATGAAGTGTTTCTGAACTGCGATCTCCCAGAACAGTTTGGAGCGCTGTCGTTCCAACACCACAGGCCGCCTCCGTTGTCGTCAGGCATTTACGTGCATCTGCATCTGCATCATCATAGCAATGTGTTGATAGCGTTCTTATTATAGCTTGATATGTCGCTATCAGCTGGCACATAAGCACTATTACAACTTGTGTAATATTGATCATTTGTTGGTAGAAGGCACGATCCATTTTGTCTAGCAAAACTTTGTTCGCAAATGTTTGCTTGAATGTTGTGCGATTCAGTGCGAAAATGAATGGAAACACCTTAAGATGTCTAAAATCAATTCGATATACCAATTTGATCGCAAAACAGCATGTGACGTCATTACGCACAGGTTTTTATTCGCTTGAAAGCCGTTGGATGGAAACACACTTTCACCAGCTTTAGATAATTCGATTGACAATTGCTATAGCTATATTTAATAGCAATAGTTCCATTATCTTTATTGTGACTATTATTGCCACTGTTCATCACACCCCCAACCGGCACCTTCAGACACCGCCTACCAAGAGCCTGGGTCTGTCCGAGGTTTCTCCCTAAAAGGAAGTTTTCCTCACCACTGTCGCATTAAATGCTTGCTCTTGGGCGAATTACTAGAATTGTTGGGTCCTTGTGTATTATAGAGTGTGGTCTAGACCTACTCTGTCTGTAAAGTGTCTTGAGATAACTCTTGTTATGATTTGATACTATAAATAAAATAAAATTGAATTGAATTGAATATGTACAGTCAATTCTTGTGACGCTGATGAAAGCAGTAAACCATGAACCCAAAAACAGTGAGCTGAAAGACATTTAAAAAGCTGCAGAGCTGAGGAAAATGGCAGAGTTGGGCCATAATTCTCGTGGATGTGTAAATATGAAAAATCGTACTGTTGTAGCTGATCAAATTGGTGCTAATGGTAAGTATTTCACTGTGTTTGATTGTGTACTTTAATCTATTAACACATTTTCTAATAATCTATGATCACATTTTCTAAGCTGATGTTTTGTATGTGAAATTGGAATCTGCAAATAACTAGGAAGCTGTCAGATAAATGTAGTAACAAGAACAATATTTGCCTCTGAAAGGTATCAGATTAAATATCAAAATATGTATGTTCATATGCTAATGTACCAAAACCTCTCCCAGCACATCATACCTCAATACACTTATTATACTTTTCATTAACAAAAAGACCCCCCCCCAACCTACACCCTAGTGGAAACAGTACATTTCAGAAAATACTGTGTCAAACCGGTCATTGATATCTGGCATCTTAGCCGTGCATGTTTTCTCTCTGGGTGTCAGAGAGACCTATTGTTCTATTATCCCCCCACAAGCCTTGAAAACCTCCCACCCTTGGGCCCAGCTCTGACATGGCTGATCTTGGTGTCAACCTCTCTGCACCCCACCCTGCGACCCCTTCTCTGTGACTGCAGAATTATGGGAAACACAGTGAGAGAGAGAAAGAGGTGGGGTGAGCGTGTGTACATGTGTGTGTGTGTGTGTGTGTGTGTGTGTGTGTGTGTAGGGGGGGGGGGGTCACATCCCCAATCAGTGATGTAAAACAGAACCATTGTCAGGGTGGCAGGAAAGAAAAAAAAAGCCTGATTAATGCAACGGGCGTTTGTTTGAGAGATGAAAGGGGAGAAAAGGGGGAGGTGGGTGGGGGGAGCAATGAATGTAGAAAGAGAGAGAGAGAAGAATCAGGGCATGAGAAGGTTCTCAACACGTTCGAGAGTCTGTTCAATGTCCAGCAGAGGAGATCTGCGGGTGAAATATTTCACAGCTGACAAGTGTGTGTGTGTGTGTGTGTGTGTGTGTGTGTGTGTGTGTGTGTGTGTGTGTGTGTGTGTGTGTGTGTGTGTGTGTGTGTGTGTGTGTGTGTGAGATAGGGGGGGCTGGAAATATGTTATGTAACCTCCTCTCTGGGGAAAAGAGAGACGAGGGTCAGGCCAAGGCAGGAGAAGAGAAGAAGAAGAGGGTAGGAATGTCATGAGTGAGGAAAAAAGAGGGAGAGACAACTTTCCTCTCAGTCTTTTTGCTCTGTCTGAGGTATGTATGAGTGTGCATGACTTATATCGGCATACTTCACTCTCTGTTTCTGCCCTCTCTCGTTCATACATCAACACAACTTCCTTCTCTTCCGCTCTCTCCATGCTTCTTATAAACACCCTAACACATACTATTCTTACAAATAAATACAGCTCCACCCCCTCCCCTATACTGTCCATCTATCATATTAGACCTGGACTGGGCTATAAATCCACACAGGCTGTTCTTAGGAACCATTCGTACGTATACTGTAGCTACGAAACATAATGCACTGTAATTCATATGTAATTATTGCTGCATACACTTATTGGCTGCAGCTGTATAAAAGCTGTTTTATGCTTCTGCGTCAACTCCACGCCGTCGCTCCTACGGCGTCGTGACCTTTTCAGAGTTCTGCGTCGGGGTTGCTTTGCATCGCGGTGCATTTCACCGGGATAACACTAGGGGGTATGTGTATTTGCGAGGTGTCTGCCAGCCAGTTTATGTTATTTTAGCAAGCAAACTTTAGCACAACTGCCCACAAAGTACTGCTTGCTGGCGAAGTGCTAAAAACGTAAAAACGTTACTGACATATAGACACTTTATAAACGGATAACCCCGTCATTGTAACCAAAATATGTCTGAGTTTATTTGCAAAGCTTATGTCAGTGAACTAGCATGTTGCTACTCCCCACAATAGGCTGCTTGAAACACCGACTATCAACACACAAGACGAGTTGACCAATCACAGTCCTTGCGGTCTGCGTCGCCTCGACGCGAAGTTACAAAGTTTTGGAGGTGCACTTCGAGCTACGGCGGAGGGCTCAGAGGGGGGTTTGCGGTGACGCAGAGGGGTCTGCGGGGGTACGCTGTCGATTCGACACAGAAGCATAAATCAGCCTTAAGAGCGCTGTGGTCCGTGACACAGGGGTTTCAAGCGCAGGAGCGGAGTTCGTGTCCCGGGGAAGACACAAGACTTTCACCCAGGAAACGCATGTCCTTGTCCCAGGAGTTTTACTTAAGGGAACCAGTGTTTTAATTTAAACCACAATCTTTTTTTCTTATCTCAACTAGTCGTTTAGTGCTTAAACTTAACTGTCGCCAACGCAGTCGGCAGACCTTCACTTTTTGTCAGCTAAACTTAACTGCAACGGCCGCTGCAATGACCGGGACCTCACGGTGCCCTGTACTTAAATATATCTTTAAAAACCACCAAACGTAACTGTCATGGGACCGGTCGTCATGTGACCAGCCAGCGGTCGCCTTAGTTTTGTAGGATCTCATACGAATTGTTGTGCTTAAGTTTCCGTAACATATCATACGAACCCATTGACGAGAATGCGTTGCAGGCGTTGATCCACGACTAAGTTTGTGTGTTGTAAAGTCCTTCCTAAGATAAGTTCTTAGCAACTTCTAGCTTGTTTCAAGTCCGCAATTTACTAAATCAGGTTGTACTATTAAAACCTGAGGAATGTCTTAGCTAGCAAACATTAATAATGTGTAAATCAAGTGAGTTTGTAGCTAAGCGGTGATATAACGCATTACTAATAAAATGTCAGTAATATTATGACCGTTACAATATCAGTAACGCGAGTTACAACGCATTTTAACGTAACATTTAGTGGCGTTTTTTTTTTTTTAAGAATTCGGCAACACCGCAAAACATTTTGGCACAAAAAAAAAAGTCTTCTAGTGTTATGTCCTGTTGCTGGATTCGGTGGTTGAAACGACTGCAGAGACGGATACATTTGCGACATGGACATTATTTTCAGAAGTTTTTTACGCTGCGTTGAAGTGAGCTGTACCATCACTGTTCCCGTGGTCAGAGTCAGAACCAGATTCAATTATAAGGTGCTTTTAATTTAGTATTTTAATTTTCTCCTACTTATTAGCTACTACTTAGCCTTATTAGGCTATTTCTAGTCCACCACAATTCAGAGTCAAGTAGGCTATTGTACGTTTTACTTAACTATTTATTTTATAGCTTTAGTTTCTTTACTTACTTTGCAGATTCAGATTAATAATACAAAATAATATGAATGAATTATGATGGATAAAGATGAAACTTTGTTGATCCCGTGGTGAAATTCACAAGCTACCTGCCAAGTCAAACTTCCATTTTTATTTTGGTGAAAGTAACTCAAAAGTAACCCAAGTAGTGTAATGCATTACAATTCAGAGAGACAGTAATATTGTAATATAACTAATTACTCTCAAATGACAGTAACTAGGAATCTATAATGTATAACATTTTGGAAGTAACTTACTCATTACATGGCGTTAGTAGTTTTAAGGAGTAGGAGTTGGTAGGCCATACATATTCAGGGGAGCACAAGGACGGGTGGTATTTGTGATCTTATGTGGTGGGCCGATCTGGGCCAAAATGCTAGGGCCGATTTTTCATGCCAGTCCGTCCCTGGTTGAATGTAAATGCTTTCATGTATATGACTGGCAGTTAGTTTGGTGACATATAACAGCAGAGTAGAGTCATGTCAAACTTTCAGAAACGATCACATGACTTCCTGGCGTACGCACCTGTGCAATCCCAAAAGAATTGTCTGTTATTTCCATGTCTTTATGTCTCTATGTAAGAACTAGTTTCTGTGGTGCAACCCGTTTTAATTATAGTGATGCGTAAATCACCCACTTAGTAAAATGAACACTAATGTAATAACTAGGCTAAGTTTAAACTGCAACTGACTCAGGGTCCTTAAACGTATCACTTCGTGTGTAAAACTCATATCTACTCAAATACAACATGACGGCATCTCAAAAGCAAACACACGCTCAGCCTGGGCCTCATAAAGCCCATATGGTTGAATGTGATTCACATTTGGCCTTCAGCTTTACACATTCTGCCCAAAGCAATTCACTCAGATCTCAGCTTTGGAAACCCGCTGTCTTCTTCACAGTGTTTAATTTGCTCTAAAACCAGCCCTTGTGTTATGCAACTTTCTTTATGATGTGAACGTGTTAAACGTTGCTATGAATAAATGAATCAAACTCCAGGGGTCAGAGGGGCACGGGAGGTGGGGGTCTGTTGGCTACAGTTAGACCACAGATTATCATCCATTTCAAAAGGTAGTTTTGTGTTGAGTAACTGCTCTTGGGTGGCGTCACATAAGTGAGGGATGTGTAATGTGATGTGTCATTCCCCAGGGTCGATCGAACAGTACACTGTAATAATGAAACCAGATGATGTCATTTTGGCTTTATACATAATCTTATAACATTTGCCTTTTATTTAAAAATTTTGTATTTCATACTTTTATTCTTGTGAAATCATTTGGCATTTCTTTCCCCTGTCCAAATTTACAATGTTTTTGTCTTACGGTCTTTATGACGTTGCCATTGTTATTTTGTTATATGAAATAGTTGTTATTTGGATCCTGTGTGCTAAATATACTGAAGGCACTTCCATGCTCATCTCCGCTTATGTGAGCTCTCTATAGGATGTTTGTGTTTCTTTCTTTGTACATGGCATGACATACGTATGCATATGTATGTCTATATACTCATTCATATACCACTACAGGCCTTTTTGACCACTCCCAACCAGTTGATAAGTAAATGGAACCTTCTGCTTGACTGAAACTTTAACCTTTGTTTCACATTTCTTCACACATTGTCATTTATTGCATATACAATAAACTGGTGATGATGATTCTTGTTGTGTTTTGGATCTTAAAGGGTCCTTCTGGTCTTTTTGTGCTTTACAAATAAATGTATTTGGAAGCCATGTGTGGTCAACAACTTTTGTAACTTTCAGAAGACACATTAGAAAAGCTACATGGAAACGGCAAAAATATGATAAAACTTCTTCAATTGCGTAAAGAAGTTTGAGGTGTTTTGTGCCTTTGTCAATATAGAGTTGATTCGCTAAAAGGTATATGTAAATGCCTTTGCTTGAGTTAGTTCTGACATAGAGAACATTTAACTCACAGGACTGATCAGCTGTTTCCGCTGTCGGCGTCTACCAGGATATTCCCATAATGTGTCTCTGTCTCAGGACAGCATAAACATGGCCAATACTCGCAGACATGAAAAAACAATTAAAACTTGCTCAACTGAACCAAATTGCTAAAGACCTTTTTTCATTTTTCTCTTGTAGATGTGTTTAGATGCCACTTGATCTATGAATTATTTCACATTAAAGGACAATTCTGGCGCAAAATGAACCCAGGGGTTAATAACATATGTGTACCGAGTCGACCGTTCTCTGGGATATGTTTTCATGCTAATGAAATGTGTCTCTAGCTTGAAACAAGCTAGCGCAAACCGGTGATTAGCTTCTAATGCTAGCCTTTGGAGCAGAGGGTAAATCGCTATTTCTATACCACTAACAAAGCTCAAAATAGCACCACACTTAAACGGTAGCATAATGAGGGTCCCTACATGTAAACCGAAGCATTGAGAACTTTGTAAGTGTACAGACAGTTTATTAAAAAGATAGATTATAAAAACAGTAGCATTCATCTATGCGGGCGCCATCTTGGGAAAGAGTCATGACTAGTAGAACGACAAACGCCGTGCAACCAGTAACCAGTAACATAGCTCAAACACGGCGTTCGTCGGTGCTATTTTGAGCCTTGTTAGTGGTGTATAAATAGTGATTTACCCTCTGCCCTGAAAGCTAGCATTAGAAGCTAATCACCGGTTTACGCTAGCTTGTTTCAAGCTAGAGACACATTCGGTTAGCATGAAAACAGATCCCAGAGAACGGTCGACTCGGTACACATATGTTACTAACCCCTAGGTTCATTTTGCATGAATTTGAATTTGAATTGTCCTTTAATGTTTACTTTGTTTGTTTATGTATGCACCAATCACCAAGGCAAATTCCACATGAGTGTAAATTATTGTGGCAATAAACCCTTTTCTAATTCTGATTTGATCTACTCTGTTTACTGGCAGATTACAGAAATGCATGGCGTAAAGTTTCAACTTCTGACCAAACTACGCTGTAGCCTAGTTTATTCACTCCAAAGCAGTTGATGGAAACACACCTAATTCACATTTCTTTGTTGCGACATTTCAAAAGTTTGCTCAAAATTGGCTTGACAATTGAATGGAAATACAACTAATGAAGCCACCAAGAGCTCAAATCCTCTTGTGAAAGTGAACCGAGAGGAATAGGAAGAAAACACCTTTGAGAACATTTAACTTTCCCTTTCTCTTTATCCCCTGCAGTGAAAATGTAAATTCCTGAGAGAAAAAATCAGCAAGCTGTAATGGCTCTCTGCTCATTGCTCAGCTTGACTTCATTAAAAGAGCCAGCAGAGACGAGAGAAGGGGCTGAGGGGTGGAGGGATGGAGGGGAGGAGGAGCTGGTTCTACTAAACCCCATCACTGTGTTTATGCTGTAACAGGGGGGAGAAGGGGAGCCTAGCTGTGTGTGTGTGTGTGTGTGTGTGTGTGTGTGTGTGTGTGTGTGTGTGTGTGTGTGTGTGTGTGTGTGTGTGTGTGTGTCTGTGTGTTGGACTTTTTCTGACTCAGAGCCGTGCTCCACGGCCCATAATTAATGGTCCCTGATGGAGGTAGGGCTGGACAATAGGAGCCTTTCAGCAGAGCCGTGGGGCCCCCGTCCCGGACCCGTCCTGGCCCGTCCTGCAGGCACATTGTTGCCCCGCTGTAACTTCTGCCAGCTGAGCCTAGAGGGAAACTTCAACAGTGGGGGCCAGAGACACTACGGCCCAGGATCCTGTGTGTGTGTGTGTGTGTGTGTGTGTGTGTGTGTGTGTGTGTGTGTGTGTGTGTGTGTGTGTGGGTGTGCGTGCGTGCGTGCGTGTGCGTGTGCGAGTGTGTGCGCACACTGGTGCTTCTCACCACAATTGGATTACAGTGCTATAAACGCATGAGTAGAAAAGAGTGGAGACAGAGCAAGAGAGAACAGAGAGTTTGCAAGAAGATAAAGTATACTATATATGAACAGAGACAAACTGGTTCATCATTATAATATAGTGCATTTCAATGGCAGTGAATACAATGTTTTTTAGTTACTCAAAATCCTTTGTTGTATATAATACAGTGCATACACATTCATAAAAACAATACACATAATGAACTTCTTAGAACAACAGCATTTGTTTCTAGTTAAACACAACTTCTTTTCAAGTGAGATCAAAAGCCAGCAGTACTGTATGATCACTTCACTTCAATATATACAAATGATGTTCAACCATATTTTTTTGGCTATTTCTCTCCTTTTTATGTTTAGAGATCAATAAAGGGCTTACATATCTGCTTGTAAAGTTTTGCAGTTTTTTTTTTTTCTAAAAACTTTGTGACAAACACTAGGGGTCAGTGTTCCTACGAGTAAAGAGAGCTGCAGCACCACCACCCATCATCCCCAATGAGTCAGTCAGAACGGCTCTCTGCTCTGTCACTGCATGCCAAACCAACAGCCATGGTCTGACAGAAAGGCATTTGCCCCTGTCTTGTCTGTAGTAGCCTATGATAATTTTGATATTTTTGTCCTCAGTTTACCCTGGAATGCATCACAAAAACAACTAAACATACCCAGAGTGATGGTGTCCCTCACCCTAAACTTTCAGTCTATGTAATCATATTCTTGGTATGCGTGGAAACGTACATGTGGTTGTGTGAGAGTCTGTGTTTGCACGCAAATGTACGTTATAGCCTGGTCAAGCATGTCTATGCATGCCTTGTGTGTGTAATAATAACTGCATCCACTATTGCCTACCTATATTTAGAAGGACCAATGCATGGTATGACATCCATTCCAGTCTAATCTCACACCCCCTGATTCCCCCTTTCAATTGCGATGGTTGCAGGTTTGGTGCTGCAAGACCATTAGAAGTTCTTCATATGTTGTATATTTAGGTCATTGGTCTCTTCCAACATGTTATGTAAAGGTTAATGCCCTTCGAGGAAGAACATTTTTTAAGACCATTATTAATATTATGCGTTTTACAATAATAATTAAAAAAAACACTGATGGTTTGACTAATACCTGGAACGATCATTCCGATCTCATAAGGTTCCTATACAATGGGAACGTTGTTCACTGCTGCAGTAAATAGGACGGACCTTAGATATGACCTGGCAACAGGAGATATTTCTAGTCTGCCCAGCTCACAGAACCCTTTGGTTCAGCTACGAGCCAGAGTATTATTAGTTATATTACAGTATGTGATATTAAGTCATGTCATGTTAGAGTGTGTCATGTCCTTTCATGCAATATTATGTTATTTACAGTATGTCATGCTACAGTCTGATATGTTATGTCATGTCATGTTGTCTCATGTCATGACATGTCACATTGTGTATGTCATGTCCTGTTATGCTATATGACGTTATGTTACACTATGTCCTGGCATGTCAGGTTATTTCACGGCACATTATGTTATGTCATATCATGTCATGTTACAACCTGTAATGTCATGTGATGTTGCGCTATGTCATAGCCATGTTATGTTGCGCTATGTCATGCCATGTCATGTAATGCGATGTAATGGCATGTTGTGTCGTGTCATGCTATTATCATATGTTGACATTGATGTTTTGAGTATGTAACGTAATGTTATGTTATGTTACAGTGTATAATATTATACCTGGCTATATAATAATATTGGTGTGTTATTTCATGTCATGTTATGATAAGCTATGTTTTGTCATGTCAGGTTATGTCATGTCACGTTATGTCACGTTATGTTAGAGTATGTAACTTAATGTCATGTTATGTTACAGTATATACTTATATATCTGGCTATATAATAATATCTGGTATGTTATTCCATGTCACGTTATGTTTTGTCATGTCAGGTTATGTCATGTCAGGTTATGTCATGTCACGTTATGTCACGTTATGTTAGAATATGTAACTTAATGTCATGTTATGTTACAGTATATACTTATATATCTGGCTATATAATAATATTTGGTAAGTTATTCCATGTCATGTTATGTAAAATCATGCCATACTATCTTACAGTATGCCAGGTCATGTCATTATCGACAAACTCTCCCATTAGAGCAGGAGCATTCCCACTCTGCCATTGCTAATATATTCAGACGCAGCGGATAGGAATTACCTAGGCTGACAGGGGGAACAGGGTGTGACCTGGAGCCCCTTAATCTGCCCTGTGGAAGCCTTAATCCCATTACTGTTCGAGGGAGCAGGAGCCCCAGGACGCTCTAGCTCACTACCCACAGCCCGGCGACAAAGCTCATTGTTGGCCTTTGAAGTCGGAGCTGACCTGAAGGGAACCTCGTTTGGTCTCCTGGAGGCATGACAGCAGCAGTTACAGACCAGCAGTTATCTCAGCGTAGGGACAGTAGCATTTCCACAGGGAACTCCTATTGGATCTAATCTGAGTGATGCACGTATGTTTATACATATTGAAATCCCAAGATCAGTGTAAAATTTGAGCAGCAAGAAAACAAATTGTGGTTCACTGCACACATGCATCTTATTAAGCAGCTATGTATACTTATGAGTTTTAAAATTGCGTTATTCTAAATGACATTATCATCACACCACTGCAGCTGTCCCCTTATTATAAGACACCAGCCATTCAGTGGAAATAAGTAAAAACATCTATCTCAATTTATAAAAATAGCAGTAACAGAGTCATAATCAAATTAAATATAACCTGTTAGACAACTGTGTTTTTCCATTGGATGTGAGTTTAATCCTGCCAAAATACTTTACTGTTTTTGTAGGAAATAATAGTCATAACACACCCTGGATCCAGCCGAGTGTATTGTTTGTTTCTGTTTCCACTCATGTTCACTTTGTAACCACACTGCCATTTTAATTTCCTCTCCCATGGTGCTGCTGTGTTTGAGGCTGCTTTTTTTCGGAATTCAGTTTCACTTAGGCCTTTGATGTGTCCAAAGGCCTAAGTGTCCAAATTCTATTATTTCGTATTGGTCCCAGCAGCAAGAAGTTGTTTAACTCACACATTAAAGTGTAAATAAAAAGCCATCATTGGCCCCAAATGTTCATTTCTCTATTCTCTCTTGTATGTATGAGCACTATGGGGCTGATTTATTCAAGTGTCGCACTGAAGGTGTGTTGGCATGCACCAGCCTGTCAGTCTGTACTGCACCGGGAATTGTGTGTGTACGGATTTACAGTATGTGTGGCTACATGCCTGCCTTCTTATATAGCTCTTACGTGAGTGTATGCCAGCACACAAAACTGTTTACGTGAGGATGTGCTGGCTGATCGGCTAAAGGGGAAGGCAGCCTGTCTTGAGTGCGACAGGTCTCAACCCGTCTGTGTGTAGGTGTGTGCGTGTTTGAGAGTGTGTGTGACTGGAGGCCTGGAGGTTCAGCAGCAGGTACCAGCCTGTGAGAGAGTGGAGCAAATGTTGGGAACATTACTTAAGGCTAACATAACTTGTATTGTTAGTCTTATATATTGATCTTGGATTGTATATTTGTATTTTGCATGTTATACTATATACTTTACATGTATCAATACATTTGCATTTACTATCTGACTCGTTTTGGGGTCAAGCAGGAGTCAAACACTCACATTAAATTCCCATCTCCTGCAAGCTAACGGCAGAAAAGATCACCACCACTTTATTCTCTATATGTCTTCTCCCTTTCCATGCTGTACCCACAATCCTTTGCAATCCTCTCAGGTCCCTCAAAGTATGGTATTACACTCTGCATGTGCGTGGATGTGTACAGCTGAATGTATTTGAGTCTATGGTTACAGAGCTCTGGCTATGCCAAGCACTCAGACAGATGCTAACTTTAGCGTAATGTGTACATGCGCTGCTTGTGTATACAACCACAAATGCACGGCTGGGGCTTTTCTTTTGTTCTAGCAAAAGCAAAGTGGAGCTAAGGGATTCAAGGAGGAGATGCATGTATGTGTATTATGAAAGGGATATCTACATTGCGGTGAGGCTGTCTCTGCATCAGACAAGGTCATACACTTTGTTTACATGAACATTTAAGGGTTGTTTGTGGTCTCCACTTTCCCCTCTCAATCTTACATACTCAGCCAAATAGGTCAGGAGTTTCTCAACCAGCACAAACCAAAAAACGGGGTTTCAGGAAGTCCTGAAAAGATTCAAAAGAAGGAGAAATTCAGTGGGAGAGTATCCCTTCATAGTCCCAGTGTTGTAAGAATATTTGCTGCATCACATGCTCTTACAGTGTATCTGGCTCTTTGCCGATCTTGGAATATAAGCGTCTTCGTCTGGTATGCTCATTAGAGGAGGCTCACATGAAGAGGGCCATTATGAATTGCCTTTATCTAGGTCACAATCTTGTGGCTGACTTAAAATTTGGGGCCTGATGAGAAAGCGCTTAAGAGCTCCTGCTGTGGGTTACTGACCTTTTTGAAATTTCTGTTTGTGCATGCATAGTTAGATGGTACTGCTTAAATGTGTCAGTCTGTACCCGCATGTGTGAGGTCTTACATCTTTGGCAGGAGCAATAGCAGCAATAGCTGATGCAGAGCTAGTGAGCAGGTACAGTAAGAAATTAGTGTCTTATCAAGAAGAGATAGCTGCGTTTCAGGAAATCTCAACACGCGTTGTTATGTGCATGTGCTAATTTTTGCATGTGTCCTTGCATTCTTTGTTAGGCTCAAGCACACTCACATACAGCATGTGCTTGGTTCTAATTGTCTGTCCTGTCTGCCCACATTAACGGCCTGTTTGTTCCACAGGCCTGATGTTTGTCCTGGGCCCCCATAAGGACAAGCCCAGCCCAAGACAGGGGGAAGGATATAGGAGGGGACGCCAAAGGAGGGTGGGCGGTGGTGGTGAAAGTGTGTGTGTGTGTGTGTGTGTTCTTGTTTAACTACATTCGTGGGGTCCAAAAACCTGGAATACAGTATACTTGTGGGGTCCGGACAGGTTTGTGGGGCCAAAATGCTGGAACCCACAACTTCAAAGGGCTGTTTGAGGGTTAAGACTTGGTTTTAGGATTAGGGTTAGAATTAGGTTATGGTTAGGGTGAGGGTAAGGGTTAAGGTTAGGCATTTAGTTGTGATGGTTCAGGTTAGGGTAAGGGGCTAGGGAATGCATTATGTCAATGACGGGTCCCCACTAAGATAGTGCCACTCACTATGTGTGTGTGTGTGTGTGTGTGTGTGTGTGTGTGTGTGTGTGTGTGTGTGTGTGTGTGTGTGTGTGCGTGTGCGTGTGCGTGTGTGTGTGTGTGTATGTGTGAGAGAGGGCCTTGCCATGGTGCCTGGCCCCTAATGGGATCAGAGGGGAGCGGCGGTGCAAGGGGGATAAGGTCAAGCTGAGGTGCTGCCAACTCTGGTTAACCACAAGCAGACCCAACTCCACGTCCTGTCTCCACCCCCCCTCAATCTCCCACTAATTTTTCTCTCATTTTATTGTCTTTTTCTACTTCTCCTTTCCCCTCCCAAACGCTTCTCCAGTCAGCACTCCATGATTCAGCGACGATGGGCGGAAGGTTTATTTTACTTAAATCAAATCAAAAATAGTCACACTTACAGTATGTCCGTTGCTGTCTGAGTAGCAGAAAATAAAAATGGCAGCAAAAAGCTGTATACTCCCGTAACTGCATTGCAACATAAAAGTCAATAACAGAAATGTGAGGGAGTTTGCAGTGGGGCTACTGTAGGAGCTGAAAGCTAGAATGCTCTTGTTAGCCCTCCTGCATTTATCTACATACCCAGAACTACAGTACTGATCCATCTCGATGTTGCCTTTTAGGGCAATGTCTTTTTTGTAACTCTGAAGTAATTTCTAACCCTGGTTTTGAAATGTATCCAATTAATAAACTGTACTTATATCTTCCTTAGTGTGTCATAGGATCATATAGAGGTTCATTATAGGTCTGACCTGCAGAGCAACCTATTAAACTTCTGCAAAAATGCAGGGTGTACCAGAGCTTACACTTTTATGCTGTTGGTACATCTATCAATGGGGGAGAGTACATGGAAGGAGAAGGCTGTCAATCATCGACAGATTGAATGGCCTTTGACTTTACCTTTTGCAGGATGGAAATCCAGTGTAGATTTTCCCATGTCAGATAGCAGAGTGACAGCAAGGCGGTTGTGTGAGAGGATTCCTGACATGCACCTCTTTCTTTGTGTGTGTTTCCTGGTGTTTGTGAGGTCGCTAGCCAGTGTATGCATGCATGCAGCATATGCCTGTTTGTGAATGCCTGCAGATGCTTGTAGCACTCGGGTGTGTTAGTGTGCACCACCATCAGCCTTTTGCACGTCTTTAACTATATGCTCGGGCAGGAAAGATTAGCACATAACTTGAGAAGAAACAGCTCAACACGCCACACATGGGGTTGCGTCAACATGAGAAGAAAGAATTGAAAGAGAGGCAGAAAGGAAGAGACAGAGTGTGTTTGTACGCTGAAGAGGAAGCCACCGTGGTGAGATAAACAGCTCTTATCTGTGGCTGCGAGTGTACTGCAGGCCTGGTTGAAAAACCAGTGCACGTAAGAGAGCAGACAGGTACACAGGGTATACTGAGTGTGCTGATGTTAGGGAGATGAGAGGCAAAGATTAGTACACCAGCTGTCTTATACACACATGCAATCAGACCTACATATGAAAACTCTCCACGGGCAAAACATATGCATGAAAACATGATTACACACCTTGCAAAGTACATTGCACATATCACTTCAGGTTGACTACATACGTCATCAGATGAGATGAGACAAGATGTGCCTTGCAGGACATTTATAGTCATCAGTCATAGTGATGAACCAGTGTAGCATTTTACCATGTTTTAACTCAGAGATTAAGCCTATAGCCTCAGACTACACCAGACTTTTAACTACCTTTGAATGCAGGTTGTAGTTGTAGAATATCTTCTTTGGGGAAGAACTAAAAGTCAGACTATCTCAGCCCCTGCTCCAACAATTTGGGCTCTTATTTTTTCAGTCTGTCTCCTGCAGACACCCTAACTTCATAGAAGTGTGATACTAAATCACCAAAGTTCCCCGTTAAGCTGTCAAAATGATCCACCTTGGCCTTTGATCCAGAACTCCCTTGTTTTCATCTTTTAAATTTCTTTTCTGTTGTGTTAGCTGTACTCCTTCTTTAATGATGTAAAGCACTTTGAATTTCTTTTGTGTGTGTGTGTGTGTGTGTGTGTGTGTGTGTGTATATGTAATACGCTAAATAAGTAAACTTGTCCTTTCTCTCGGACAAGGTGTAATGCTTGCCCATGGAAATATGCAGATTATTATTTTAGCTGGTGCACGTCTAAAGTCACAGTGTGCCTGTGTGTGAATCCCACCAACGTCACATCTTCGTGCTACAGAGCCTATCGTGTCTCATCTGTACAGTCCATGAAGGACTCACCCCAGCTCGGCTCAGGCTCGGTACAGCCTGTCCTCATTCACAACAATGTCTTAATCAACCGTCCAACCAGGGGCCACGATTCACCCAATAGCAGGCGGTAATAGATCACTACTGTGTTTTTCGAGGGGAGCAAAGGGCAACTTGATGGGTGTTTGAGGTGGGGAAGCACGTATGTGTTTCCCATTCATCTGTCTGGCTGAGTTTGCCCACACTGAGCCAGCACACTGGTTGATTGACAGTGTGCAGCCACATGTTGGCCAACACAGTTATGTTGTGTATACTGTAAATTATGTGTGCATTGCCCAAACACAACCACAGACACATAACCCGAAAACATAGTGACGCAGAAAAAAATGTATACACACACATGTAAAGAAACAGACGGGGACGTAAACACACCTGGGAAGAGATACAAAGTCTCCACGGTCTGCACGTACACAAGCACTTATTTTAAGGGATCTCTCCGCCTCACATTTGCCAGTGCAGGTACAGGAAGTGTGCCGGCATTTTGTAGTGTGTTGTGCTAACAGTGCGGTTTTGTATGCGGTGCAGTATCAGCACAATCTCTGCTCATATGGGTCCGTGTTTGTGTCTATGCATGTGCTCACTCTGTTCTTTTCCACATCTCCTGTCAAACGTGTGCAGCAGGGCTCACTGCAGCAGCGTGTTTGTAAATGCTCTGTTAAGAACGTGCCCTCTGCTCCACCGCATCACTGAGATGCCAGCGTTCATGTTAGTGTGATGTGGTTTTTAACCATGCAGCATCACAGAGGTTTCCAGTCATTCTGCTAAGCAACCAGACTCCCCGATAAAGGAACTAGGTGTTATGATGTTATCATAACCCATCTTCATCTGTTTCCCTTTCTTGCTTTCTCTCTTTCCTCTTGAAAAAAAAATACAAAAAACCACTACAATGTTTAGTTTCCTATAGGAACAAACACACACAGGAACATGATGTTATTGTGATCCTATCTCACTTTATGGTATTTTTTTCGTGTCCCTGGGTAGGTAGTTTCTCGATAATGAATAATAACAGCATCATATTTAATAAGTTTGGTGTATTTTCCTTGTATGATTCCTGTGACATTCTTATTTGAATTAAGACTTTCGATATGATATTTCTAATTTATTATACGACTATTTTAGTTCATTGTGCATGCGTTGGAATGCTGAGAGTCTCTTTTTTCCGTCACTCAGTTTCTTTTTCCGTCACCCTTGTTCGTGTCTCTGTCTCTCCCACTATCTTTCACACAGCAGAACATGCTGCACAGTCGCCCCTGCTGCTGCTGCTGCAGAGAAACCAAACCGGAGATCTTTTGAAGAGGTTTCCTCCAGACGTGCAAAGACAAACACCACAGGTGAGTTGCACAAGCTGTGGGGTGACAGTGACTGGAGAACACATGACTTACAGGCTTTCACAGTTCATATCCATATTTCACATAAACGCCCCACGTTGTAGTTCATGGAGGCGCTCCTCCACTTGACATGTGAGAAAACCACTGTTTAGAATAGCTCCTACACGGCATAAACATACTGAACAGACTCCTTTGCTTACAGTAATTAATTTTTTGGAACAGTCGGTTGAGTCAGTCATTAATGGGAAATCATCAGTTTTTCATCTCAGAGATCAAAAATGGGTACTGTCTACTAGCACGTGTTCTATGAGCTCAACTAATAGTTTCCAGAGGAACTCAGCTTTAGCTCTTTTACCGTAAACACACTTTTTCTCAAACAACTTCGGACGGTTGTTGTTCTGTGTCATTGCCATACAGACTTACTGTTTCCAAAATGTAGCATAGTTCATGTAAGGAATGTCTCTGTACGATGTCTTATTTTATTTCATACAGCTTTGGGTATTCCTTATGAACAAAACAATTAACACTTTACTTCAGACTGACTTAAAGACCAGAATCCAGAATCCAATAAAAACAGAGGAATGACATCATTTTGATTTCTGTCCAGCAGGCCTTTCTCAGAGGAAGCATTTTAATTAAAAGTAAGTAAAGCACTGGTGCAATTAGTAACAATAACAATGGCTGAATTCCATTCAGGTATATTGCAGTTTCAGGGCCTAGTGATTGTGAACACTGGCACTTTACTGGGACACTTCAATGGAACAGAGCCATCATTAATGTTATTAGTTACACAACTGTGCTTTTCCCATTATGTTAACGATTGTGAAGTCACTCCACCATTTACTATTCTATTCCTAGACATTCAGTACTCTATAGTAAACAGTAAATTGAGACACTTTAAGGACAAGCTAGATGGTCTGCAAATTTGAGTTATTAAATGCCGGAAAAGTTTGAAAATGAAAAGTAGCCTAACCTTTCACCTCGTTTCCCTCCTCATTCCTTCATACTATCCCTTTATTTTCCCCATTAAACCCCTTCTACCACAAACAAAGACCCAGCATTGCACCCTGTGCGGGTATATGGATTTTTATACCACCACCTTCCCAGTCCCACAATGGACCCCTGAGCAGAACGGGGGGGCTTTATGAACTTGGCAATCTTTTTTACAGTCTCCTAAATGAATAGGATAGGTAGGGGGAAAAAGAGCGAAAAAGGGAGGGGAGAAAAGAAAAAGTGACACAACAAAAGAGGCGAGCAGGGGGTCTTGAGATGGAGGCAGGGGGGTTCTCCTCTCCTTCCCTCTTGAAAGAGGCTGTTTCCCCTCACTCCGCCTTTGATGTGCAATGGTAGACAGAGATTCTGTCAAGTGCACTGGTGTGTGTGTGTGTGTGTGTGTGTGTGTGTGTGTGTGTGTGTGTGTGTGTGTGTGTGTGTGTGTGTGTGGGGGGGGCATGAAAAAGCAAACTTGATGGGCTTCGGAAGTGCGGATAAAAAGAGGCACAGCTGGACTGATGGGAATGATGAGGGCCTCCTTCTCTCCCCTGCAACATACACACACCATAAATACACTCACACAGGGTTTTCTGTCTCACCCACACACAGACACACTGACACACACACACACACACACACACACACACACACACACACCACAAACGCGCACGCACGCACGCACGCACTCACGCACCTACACACACACGGCTCCCGGGTGTTGTTGTCAGTCACACTGGGCTTGTAGAAAGCCCCTCTGTTCGGGCTCCACCCCTCATTCTCCGCTAATGGTCAGGTGCTTCTGTTCTTACCCACAGAAATCAATCACCAGTCTGCTAGTTGTCTAACTGCCTGAATGGTGTGCGTGTGTGTGTGTGTGTGTGTGTGTGTGTGTGTGTGTGTGTGTGTGTGTGTGTGTGTGTATGTTTCTCCCTTTGACTATATAACTGTAGGTGAGTTATTGCGAAGCTGATAATTCTTAGAAAAGAAAGTGCTCTCTAAGAGAAATTACTCATTGTAGATTGAATAGTTTTCTTACTCGGCTCGTTGATCCTCCCCTCGCTATCTCACAGATTTCAAACATTTGTCTCTGACAGGCATGTGAGTCATTCCGTTCAACCCACAGATTGATCTGCTGATGTCCAAATCTTTAATTTGGTGATTTCTTCTTGGTAGAGCTTTAGGCCAACTAAATGAGAAAGACTTTCATCGTTGCTTCATTCAAAGAAATTTCAAACTTTGTTAAAGACACTGAGATGAGCAGATTACCGAGAAACACATGTAGGTCCCTGTGCAACAGGTTGGATGTTGGTAGAAGTAACTATAGTCAATTTAAAATTATAAAACGGGGAGCTCAAATCAAGCAATCGGATTGCTTCATAGCTGTGATATAATAGCTATATACAACGGCTATGATGTCTAAATCCTTTGCACAATAAGTATCTCTCAACATCTGACAAATTAGTTTCAGACAAACTAACTAAAACCTGATACAAAATGGAAAGGTTAACTATGGACGAGTGGATTGAGCATTAGCTGGTTTAAAATCGGCAAAGTATTCCTTTAAGTGTACGCAGTATTTAGAATATTTTCACCACTTTACCTTGCCGTCAGACCGCCCTTTCTGACGGGGAACTAAAGCTGTTGGCTATGCTCTCTTCAAAGCCACCAGGCTCCGTTGACAAAAACAGTCATTTTACTTCATAGAAAATGGTAGTTGCTAGTGCTGCCTCTTTCGGTTAGTTGCTGGTCTACCACTGCCCCGATCTGTGAGTTTGTTTGTGTTATTTTGTGACTTTGGTAAATCCAAACTCAATCTTTTAGCGTTCAGCAAAAGAAATAGCCTACGCTAGCATCTAACGTAGCCTAAAAAGACGAAAGTTGTACGTATTTTTCTGCTGTGAGAGCGCACCCCACATTAGTTGTCATCAGACGTGTCAACCACTTTCACTGGAAACGTCCACCCAGAGGATTGAAGCTTAGAAGCTGTTTCCACAAATATGTCAATGAACTTGTTTCAACTTCTTTATGTACAGTGTGTGGTTATGACTTATCTTATAGTTCCTCGCCCCTGACAGATTGTTTGGACTTGTCTGAAGAAAAATAAGGTTTTAGGACTCAGTTCTAGACTAAATGACACAGTCAGATGGATGGTTTTGGCCTGGTGTCCAGGCTGGCACATGAACACTGCCAGGTGCCCACTGCTCAGGGCCAGACAGCACTCTTCAGCCCTGCCACCTTTCACTCTCTTTAATAGGTGGTGGTGTGAACGCCCGATTGCACTAACACCAGCCTTTTGGTGGGCAGCAGGCCTGGATGAACAGAACCTCTTATAAAAGAGAAAAGATAGAGAGAGAGTTATAAAATGAAAAGGCTTAAAACACCACTCCAACACAGAGGGAAGGCAGAGAATCACCAAAACAAGTTACCCACCCTCTCTCTCTCTCTCTCACACACACACACACACACACACACACACACACACACACACACACATACACAACCACACAACAGCCTGCCAGCCCCCAACATTTACATTAGAAGAGGAAGGACACAGTGGGCCTGTGGAGAAATAGAGGGATGGGGAGGAGAGGTCGGACACGCTATTGGGAGGTTGTAAACACTGTAAGACAGTATCTCCATGGAAGCTCGCACACTACTCTGAGGCATCTCACCCCCCCCTCCATCCAGCCGCCAGGCCCACAACCTTTCCAAAGCCAAGTACCCTGATTGCCGGGCCCCAACTCGGCCCCTCGCCTCGCCTCGCCTGCCAGCCTGGCTGTCCAGCACAGCAGATGTGCACAGAGGAGTGGCCTTGGATGGCTGGATCCCCTGGGCTTTACAGAGGGCGAGGGAGGAGGAAAGACGATGACAGTGGCCTTGACAGAGGGCTTGTGTGACCAAGGTCCTGTGTTTGTTGAGAGCTAATATATCTACTGCAGGTGTCCGTGTGGGTTCATCCATGTACAAGTGTGTGTGTGTGTGTGTGTGTGTGTGTGTGTGTGTGTGTGTGTGTGTGTGTGTGTGTGTGTGTGTGTGTGTGTGTGTGCGTTTGTGGATGTGTTTCCATGTGGCAGTTCTTCATTCGGATTACATTTATGCCTTCGATCATAGCCCAGTATTACTACCCTCTAATTAACAGTAAATTATACATGCTACTTGTTTTCTACCAGCTACATTATGGTGTAGAGATGATCAGAAATTTGAATGGTTGCTCAAATTTGATGTCTTTAAATTAGTCTCAAAAGCTTGAAAAATAACTCATCAACCAAGATGCTGCAGGTACAAATTAGCTTTAAACTAACTCTGGTACAATACATCAAATGGTAATATCTAATATTGTACATGGTCCCTTAAAACGATGACAATAAATAAATACATATGATGTATTAGAAATGTATGACTTTTACTATAGACATACATGTCTGAAAATGTGACTACAGAAGTCATGTTAAATGGTATTCTTTACTTTTGAACTGTTAATACTATCATTTTAACATGTATGTGCTGCATGCTGTATACTAATGTGTGGGGTCTTGTAAGTCCTTGTTACCTACACAATAATAAAAAATCTTCGTTACATCATCAGTATCTTAAAACAATACCATCCAAGCTGCCGAACACCTGTTGGATTTTGAATTTCCATCTGTTGTGCTGGACAGCTAAGCTGGCGAAAATTCACATAGGGGCTATATGTGGACTGCATGTGAGCTTTGATGTTGAACACCCAGTTTCTGTGTGTGATCAGAGGCCATACAGCAAGCTATACAGCCCTTGAACTGCACCCCCTTTCGCTGTAAAGGAAGGATGTGAGGATGGAGAGGAGAAGGAGGAGGAGGAGGAGGAGGAGGAGGAGGAAAACAGGTGGGTTTAAATGGTGTTCTGGCTTGACTGAGCTTCCTTTGAGCCTGTGGTCCTATTTTATAACCGCTATTATGTGATCCTCAGCAGCTTAGCCGCATGGACTTTCCTTTACAGACAGTCAGGAAGACAAGACAAACTGACACTTATTGACAGCATAACAAACAGGCAGACACGTTCTTGTACAACTTCGTTTCACCTTCCACCCTTTCAGTTGACACATTTCTTGATTTTTTAAAAAGAATTCTGACAGTGATGATCAAAGTTTTAGCGACAAACTTTTCCACATTAAGGGCCTGTAATGTGTCGTCATATATAACAGCGTCATTATAACAGCGTCATTATAACACAATATGTCTTGTCCCCCCCTATCTTGTCTTTTATCTGTGTTTACCTCACATGGGGGAATGGGACATGGGATGAAGTTGCTGGTAGATGGGTGGATGCCTTGTAAAACAGATTCCCATTTACCAGCTCTGTATAAAGGCCTTTTATTGGGAACTCTGTTCGTTAGCCCTCTCACCTCCTGTATTCGCCACTTTACTGTTTTAGAGAGAGTGGGAAGTAGTTGAAAGATACACATGAGACAGGAGCGGGAAAAGAGGTAAAAGGGTAGACTAGGAAAAAACAGGCCTTCAGGCCTTTTTTTTTTTTTTTTTTTCACACAAAAGACAGAGTTAGAGAGCGAGGGATGGAGATTGAATGCTCAGAGAGAGCACAAGAGAAAAGGAGAGAGGGTTTACAGAGCTGGAGCGGGCAGCGCCTGCCAGGCGCTAAGGAATTCATGGTTGATTTGTCCTTGTTTGAGGCCGCTTTGCAATAAAAAGGAGCTGAAGGGGAGAAGGGGCTGGACCAGGCTGGGGGCAAGCAACAGATTGCAGATGCCTCCATTGGAGAGGGCTCCTTGTGAAAAAATAGGTCCCCCTCTCTGAGTCCCCAGCCACCCTTTAGAGAAAAGAGCCCTTCTCTACTGTAAAGGAGCGCTCGGGACATTGTGGGTCTTGTCAATGGCTCTCGGCTGGGGCACCGGGAGAATACAAGGAGGCCCAGTGTTCAGCACCGCAGCTCCTTCTATAGAGGCCAGAACCGTAATGGGGGCCCCGGGGGCTCTACAGGGAGTTTAGAGAGCCCAGTTTCAATGGAGACCAAGTCTTTTTAACTGGTACATTGTGCGACTCTCTCCCTCTGTCCTAGAGATGGGAGAGAGGGAAATTCCTATGCAGATCAAACAGAATGTCTTCATTTCCAAATGAACGTGGGACAGACTAAATTTGGAGGGACACAGTTTGAGACATTGAAGGGGTATTGTTAGTGTAGAGAGGCAGGGGGTGAGGTGGTGGGTGTATGAGCGTATGCACGACTGGATTCATGTGTGTGTGCGTGTGTGTGTGTGTGTGTGTGTGTGTGTGTGTGTGTGTGTGTGTGTGTGTGTGTGTGTGTGTGAATCGGGTTACCGCAGACACTGATCAGCAACTGGTCCATCGCAGCTGAGATTAGAGCCAATCACAGCCTGTTAAAGCACCTGTCAATCAACACAGCGGACCACTGGTCCCGGGGCAACCTCCAGCTGTTTTCCAGTGTGTGCACTCTGTGTGCTGAATCTTTGTGACTGTGTTAGGTTAGGTCAGTCATGAGTTGTTATGATTTTGTTTTTCCATGAAATCATTATTATAAAACATATATAACCTTTTAAAACAGTATAATTACGTATAGCGTTAGGACACACACACACACACAAACAAAAAGCTGGCATTTCAGTCATTCAGGACTTGGTTACCCGCAACTTAGAAAAGACAAACTTTACACAGTCACCATGACCGCTGCAGATTGCTGTAGAAAATGTAGCTGATAAACAAAGTGCCATCCAATGAAGCAGCCGTAGGATTTCCCCTAACCTCGACCATCTGAATACACAGTGGGAGCTCAGGTCTTTTTATAGCTCTGTTTATTTAACTCTTCTATCCATCTATATATATATATATATGCCACGCTCTTTAGGAAGTCCCATATGAAATGCTAATTTTGGCCATTGGTTAAGCCATTATAACGTTGTACTATATTTTTTTAGCCTCAGGAAGGAACTTGTTTTGGTGGAACATGTGTAGGTTCAAAAGTTGTTTTAGTCGTGCAACAGAAAACTCAGATTGGACAGATAGTCTAGCTAGCTGTCTGGATTTACCCTGCAGAGATCTGAGGAGCAGTTAACCATAGTCCTCAGAAAGAGTTTAGAATTCCAACACAAAGAAAACTAAGGTAACGGATATCCGGCCGAAAAGAAGGACATACGGCGGAATTTACGGTGGTAACGGAGCAATCCCGGAAGTGGAAGGTCGTGGAAATAGACTTTACACAGAGCAGCACAGAGCAAACCCAGTATCAGGTCAGGTCGGGGCACAGTTATGATCACTAGCCTGACAAGTGGTTGAGATGGTACACAATATTTTTTTTATCAAAAAGTTACATAGTGCAAGTTTCATAGTTTTGATTGGAACTTTAACCTATGTATTCTTGTCAAGTCAAATCAAGTCAACTTTATTGTCAATTCTGCAATATGTGCCAGAAATACAGAGTAAGATAAGAAATATATACAAATAAAAATAAAAAATATAAGTAATATGTACAAATAAGATACAGACAGATAAGTAATGTATACAATAAAGTAATACATTCTAAATAGTGCAAATATAAGGCAATACTAAACAGTACAGAAAACTAATGATGAAGATATTTGAAATGTGCAATATAAGGGTGCTATTAAACCATTGCATTTCTTGTAAAACAATATGATAGTTGAAAAGTTTTATGATTTGGGTATTAGCGTAGAAAAAAAGAGT